>NC_088844.1:12157315-12407315 GCF_904066995.2 Poecilia reticulata | reverse complement strand
AAACACGCATGCATGCACAACACACACATAAGACCTCCCTCTGTGGGTCACTTTGATGTATCAACGTACTTGCAGACTAAACACAAAATTAGGTTCCAGTTCTTTATGCCCCTTAAAAATGCAACATATACAAAGGCGCAGACAACGTACCCACCCACCGACAACACACACATAGAGATGCGCACACAGGCATACACACACACACTTAGAGAGGCCATTAATTAGTGAGTGCAAATAAACAGTAGTAAGGGAAAGGGAAGCGGCTGCAGTAAAAAACAAGGCAGGCTCTGGTCTGTGTGCGTTTTATTTCCCCCTGCTGATCTTCACTTCTGCATCTGTGTGCTTTTGTGTGAATTTGACATGTTTCAACATCACTTCCTGTCCAACTGTGTTGCTTTACCTCCAAACATGAAACCCAAAAATACATTTCCTGCTTTTGTTGAGCTCAGTGTGATGCTGAAAACAAATATTTGAAATTCTAAGCAGCGCACCACACACACAAACACAAACACACACATTCACACAGATAGTCACAACTGTATCACTCAGATATAGTTAGAAGTTCAAGTCTTTTTTTTATAATTTTTTTGAGCCCCCCCCAAAAAAAAAAAAAATTGGCCATAGTAAATGTTGTGCTAACCACTACAGCCTTTGATGGAAAAGTTATTACGGAAGACTTTTCAGTCATACTAAGATATTTAAATGTGTCTTTTTGCATGTTTCCCAGGAGAAGACAACTTAAGTTGTTAAACAACTTTTATACATAGTATTATTCAAAGTAACTTTTGGAAAATTATAGGAAAACATGTCAAACATTTTATGCATCAAAATGTCATAAAAATTAAAACATGACATAAGACAGAAGAAAAATAAAGCCAGAGAGTAGCATACACTCTCTGTATATCTCACGTTTTTAGAAAAATATTACTTTAATTTAGCAGTTTTTCTTCATTTTCTTCAAAGAAGCCGACTGCTAAGGGATTATTGGTTTGTTTGGAGATATTTCATCAAAGGAACAAACTGGCCCTGAAACCGACTTCGGATAAATTGTATCACAGTAAATCTTCTCCGTTTTATTCTACTGTGTTTTCAAACTTTTCCGTTATCACCTCTAGTATCCTGGAATTAGCACAGTTAGCAGTCGTCTGAAAATCTGAGTGAAGATTTGCTCTCCTTAGGGAAAGAGATGCACCGATCGCTCATCAAAATATTGGAATTGACTAGTTTTTATTGCTAAGTGAAATCAATTAAAGGTATTGTTTTGATACATAAATGTGAATCATCTTATATTCTGCTGCACATTTTTTCCTCTTTTGTCTTTTCACCTTAGAATAAAAAAAAAATCAGAATTTGTGAAGTTTGGGATTAGCAGATCAGACCTAAAAAAATTAAAATAAAAATTTGTATCAGCCTGCAGAAGCCTGATTGGTGCATTTCTGCCAGTTATTTCTAGCATTGGTGCACTTTACAGTTATCAATGCCAGACACGCTAATTATGCTAAAAGTAGCAAACTCTTCATGTTAAAAATTGACCAATCACAACAGGGAAGCTAGAAAGAAATATTCTGAATGTTCTTAGTTGTAGTTTTCCAAAGCTGAATCGGAATCTACTAAAACCGTAAGGGGGAGGTCAAAGCTTTACAAAAACCAGCCACAAATCTCTCGATGCTCACTCTCTAGCTTCTTTTTTTCCCCCCTCTCTATATTTACATGCGTCTGTGTGCGTGTCGCTCCCTGTGCTCCTGTTAGTGTGAGCGTGGGTGTGTGTTTCTGTGAGATATCTGATGTCAGCTGTCACATCCCAGTCGGTCTGGGCCTATAATAAGAGACAATAATAACAACTCATTAAAACCGAGGGCAGGAACTGTGGAGCTCATCGGCTCATCAAATTAACCTTTGAACACTTGATACACACACATGCACACGCACACACACACACACACACACACACACACACACACACACACACACACGCACACATATATTCCAGCTACCTGTTTTTTCTCCCAGAGTTTGTGGCTACACATTCTTTCTCCCTGTCTTTTTGTGTCTCTTCATCTACCCCCTCTCAGCCAGTGGGTGTGTCAACAGGGGATTGGTCCTTTCTGCTGGGTAATTGATGAATTATATGCAACATGCAAATGAGGCGCCATTAATCTCCTGACTGACAGCTTCGTTTATGGGGCCTTAATGACGGCTGGATTAGATTCTAATTAAAATCTGCTCAAAGACACCCCACGCTAGGAAGCTGCTGCTTCTAGTCTATCTCTGCTTATTCCCCCTCCTCACCCTTCTCTTTTGCACCTTTTTTTTTTTTTACTTTTATGCACTTTCTCTTTTTATGTCCCTCTTCATCTTTCTGTCTCACTTTTACTCCTCTTTAACTTCGCGCTACGCTCAGGTTTCACTCCCTTCTCCGTCGTTTTCCTCCTCCTCCTCTTCCACCTTCTTCTTTTGCTCACTGTCTTTTAATATCACGCAGCCTCAGACAGACGCACAGATTGCTGTTGTGTCAAGCTGCTGTGAAACGGAGATGAGGTACGCTGGTTGTCATTAGGCCTGATGTGGCCCGTGTCATTTCCACTGTCAGGACATTCACACCGTTTAGTCAGAGCCCGAGTGATGTCTGACAGCTTTGCACGTACTTCCTCCAGGATTGATCGAGCTCGGCCCGCTCCGTCGAGCCTCGCACGCGAGCGCACAAGAAAACCGCGTGCGTCTCGCCTCGTACCTACAGCTGTTGTCGAGCAAACTTGTGACACGACGGGGGAAGGGGGTGGGGGGGGTGAGGGAAAAGGGGAAACGAACGGCTAAACGAGGAGAGGACTGAAGGGGAAGGAGGCGGGCGAGCGCATTTAATAAGCAAACAAATGAATGAGTAAGCTGAACAGTAATGAGGTGCTTTATGGAGGCCATAGGGAAACTCCTTTTCTGCTTGCTCGTATCCACAGGGAGGTCAGATTTGCTGTACAGCAGCCTTCCTGGAGGCGCTCATGTTTCAGTGTTTTTGCTTGTTGACACTTCAGCAGGATCAGAGGTTTACAGACTTGAAGGACACTTTAGTCTAGCCGGGCCACCCATCTCAGTCCCAGCATGGAGAGCGGCCTAATGACTAACGCCAGCGCTGTGTTTTTCTGCCTGCAGCTCGAGGCCCGGACGACCGCCCAAGAGGCTGCAGAGTGCGACAGAGGGCGGGACGCACCACATGCTGTCTCACGGCGGTCTGATGCACGCTGGGATCATGCCTCCTGCAGGTGACCACCCATGCCTCTGCGTGCTCACGCTTTACATACATGAGCTGTGGAAACGATATCAGTGCAAGGGGGGAAAGAATAGCTTGACTGATCACTCTGTTTTTAATATAAAAAATGACAAACTTTGAAAAAAAATAACAGTACTCAGGTATTTCAGTCATGTCTGACTGGAGTAATAAATCTATCAGCGACACATCAAAGCTTTTGAATGGGAAGAGTGCTTGTTTTATTCATAGTATTTATAAGTTGAGAAAAATTAGCTAGTTAAAAAGTACATAACAATAAAATAGGCATGTTGCCGTTGGTGACCTGAGCTTCCTTCTGAAGCTATTGCTGTGCACTGCAGATCAGCTGGCTTAAAGAAAGCTACTAAACATCAAGCTACAATCTGCATTTCAGTGAAGGAGCTGACTGCTGGATGGCAACCTCAGCAGACAGCCTGATTAATCTACCAGCTCTTATCAGCTTGGTGCACTTATTTACTCTGCAATGATGACGGTCTGATATTTCTGACATAACTGTGATTGAAATTCAAAATAACTATAAATAGGCAATTGATTGTAATAAATGTGTTGTTTTACAGGCAGCACAAGTAATCAGTGCTTATCAGTAAAAAAAAAAAAACAATTAAATAATTTTAATTAGGGCTACGTGATATTGGTAGAAACTGAAATTGCAATTCTTTTCTAATCCTGTGATATATATACTGCGAAACACCTACATTGGTAAATATTGCAATGGCAATATCAGTTGCCATATGTTTTCTTATTTTCCCTACGTATCATCTATGCTTCCATTTCTCGTAACCTTTCGCATTTGGGCGGCATCATTAGCATCCGGTGTCAACATCTGCTGCCGTAAGACTCCGTCCAACTGGTTGAATATTACATTGGCGTGAATAATGCAGGTTTATAACACCTGGAGTATATTAGACAACAATTATTGAGATCCAAACAGTCCGTTGAGGTGTGAATATTGCACACACTGGTGTTGTAATGCAGATATGTCCAACATATTTGCGATATATTCATATATCATGAAACTGTGGTATCTGTCCTCAGGTTTATCATGATGTGAGAATCTTATATTACCCAATGCTTAGAAGAATGTCTATAAAAACTGACCCCTCCCCCAGATAAAATACATTCACACCTAAATTTTTGAAGATGAAAATATAGCCTTTTATCATATTTTGCGATATGCCTTTAACAGATTACAGAGCAGCAATTTATGAGTTTACTTCAATGTGCAGCAAAGATGACTTTCACGTCAAATAAATATAATGAACATTTTACATATCTTCAAATTCCGCATCAATTTTTCTAACAGAAAGTCAGTCTCTATTAGCTCTGATGAAACTCTGCATCATGTCTGGGGATGAAGGGCAATGAAAGTTCAACTAACAGGCCAGATGTATTATTATTATTATTAATGCATGGCACTCGAAATTTAATAGCCTACCAAATATTGAGTCCAAGCAGTCTGTTGGAGTTACAGCTCTGCACACATGGACATTCAATATTCTGTCTAATACCTGCCACTTAAATACACTGTAAAAAGCAAAATAAACAAATAAATAAAAATAATAATAATAATTTCACAATTTTTGTAAATCTAGAAATGTTGACTTTCTTTTTTCTTTAGAGAGTTTAGCAGTTAGTCACAGTAGAAATTAGACCTGGTCACATTAGGAAATCTATATATACCAATGCACATCATTTGAAATATAATAGCTCGCATCTCTTCAAATACTTAACAGAAAGTTTCAAAATATATCTAAAGTTAAATCAGTAATCAAATTAGTTTTTTTTTTATTTTTTATTTTTTTTACCAAGCTCTCATATCAACGGCAAGCTACAGCACAACTTATTCTTCTGAAAGAGTTCAAATTCTGCTCTAATATTAGCTGCGAGAGAAAACATGCTGCTCGATGTCCCTGCTTCTACAGACATGACACAGACTGAGGAGGTTTTCTCTCTTTATTTTTATAATGACACATTTTTACCCATCATCAATCGCACGAAGGGGTGGGAATCCTGGGAGGCGACTGGTGAGTTGATGAATAAAATTAGCATACAGACTGCTGAGTGCTGACAAGTCAGAAACAACTTGCAAACTTGGTGCACTCTTTGTTTCCTCGTCTTAAAAAGTGTGCGAAGTTGAGTAAGTATCCTTGTCTGGAGAACTTTAGATATATAATTGCGTACAATTATATTTGAACCTTGTTGTTATTGCAAGTTAATGTATGTCTTTTCATCATTTCGAACAGTAGAATCTTTAAATGTAAGTATTTTGTTGCCATGGCTTTACACAATGCAGCTTGTGTTTTTGTTTATTATAACTTCTGCGTGTGTGTGTGCTTGTGTGTGTGTGTATGTGTGTTGGAAAAGCAAAGAGAAAAGGGAGAGAAAAGTAATTGTTGGCACCTCACCACTCTCAAAGTTGCCCTTGGCTTTGTGCTCTTCACTGAAACCTGATCTTTTCATTCCCCGCCTCAAAAGAAGCCATTTTCTATTAGCCTCCGCTTCCTCTCACTGTTCAAAGGTGCTCCAGTGTGTGTATGTGTGTGTGCGTGTGTGTTTTTTGCGTGAACGCTCGAGAGCATCTTTCTCAGTGGGGGGGGAAAAAAAAGAGCTTTTTTTTTCCACCAAAGAAGAGGGCACGGCGGCAATGTCAGCGCCACTGATTAGAACTGGCCACATGAGAGGGGGAGAAGGAGACGGGGAGAGCGAGGACATTTGAGCGTAAAAGGCAGGAAAGATCTTTGATGTCACCCTCCTTAGTCGCCGTTTCTCGCCTTCATGTGCTCGCGAATGCGCACGCACACAGCAGCGCGGTGGCTTACGTCCCGCTGTGATGCTGACATTTGAAAAGGTAAAGCAAGGAGAAGGGATGGGGACGAGAGGGCAGGGAAGAGAGGGAAAAAGGAGATGAGAGGGGAAGAGCAAACTGTCCGCTGCAACCGTCTATTATCTGAGAGGACGGGGCGGGATCAAGAACACGACGGTCAACTTGGTTGCAAATGTTTAGACGTATCCACGATCAGGAAATTAAGACTTACGGCTTGTTTGTGTTTCCTCCATTCGTGTTTGCACAGTTGTGTGCTTCGTCCTGACTTTAATAATTCACCATGTTTGTCTGCATTAGCGCAACAGATATTTAATTTTCTATTTTCAAGGCAGCTCTGAAAGGGACAGGGGGTCAAGCTGCGCTCTGAGATTCAAGCCATAAATTAAAATGTGCCTCGGCCCCCCCACTCTCCCCTTTCGCCACATTTTGTCGCTCTCTATTACAGATTATTCGAAAGTGCACCACCTCTATTAAGAGGCATCTTCACCTCCTGTCTCCTGCTTCGGATTCTTTTATTCTGACAAAGAGGGCCTCTGTGGTTTAAAGGTGGAGCTCCCGCTGCTGTTTGGTGTCGCCCTGCGCTCTCTGCTGTGGGATGTGATAGCGTTGTGTGGGTGAGATGGATGTCTTGGCCTGTTTCTATATCTGCTGATTCCCTGGCAGGCTAAATGGCCGGTGCAGCGGTGCAGTCAGAATGAATGGCTGGCCTCTGTCTTCCCCTGACAACCTCCAGCCTACCAACTGCTCTAATCCTCCACCGGGGGCCATTGATCTGGCTCTTATTGATTCTTTTTGCTTTCTTTCTTTGCCCTCCCCTCTCCCTTCTCTCCTCCTCTCGATATATATCTGTTTCTCTCTCTCTCAGATCTTTCTGCGCTGGCCAAAAAGATCAAGCTGGAGGCGATGGCGGGTTACCATAGTAGTCAGCAACATAGTGGGCCAAACGGAGAGAACGGTGACCACAACCCTGGTCTGGGTAAGCTGTAACTTTCTTTTCTTTTTTCTTTTTTTTTTTCTTCTTATCTGCCCACAAACACACACGCACACAAATGCATGCACACACTTGTGCAAAATGTGTAATTACAGCTGTGTAACACGTTTCTCAGTTGTTGTCGATACACACCTGTGATACCCCCGTCAATACAAATTGAGCAGCTGTGGCGCTGCTGAATTGAGCTGATTAGGGCCAGGATGTGACATCGCCTCTCCTCTTTGTTTCCTTTTACGAAACAGTAGAAAGCAAAATAGTTTGGCGTCTATTGAGGTCGTCTAAACAGCTTGAAATTACAAAGCAGATTCTGCTTGCAAGTCTTTCTTACTCACCTTGTGGAGTTCAGCATAATCCAGGTGTGTTTTGTGAAAATATAGATTCCCCAGTCAACAGGCTCAAGTTTTTTTTGGCAACAAATCATTCCGCTGTATTAATCATCACACCAAGAGCATGCAGACTTTAATAACCGAGAGGCAGAGGCCTGTGTGAGAGTCACACAGTAAGATGAACCGAACATTGTCCGTCTTGAACGATTTTTTATATTGGTGACGGAAAACCTGATTGCCATCCGTCATTTTGATAGCTGACCACTTGGTGCAGACTCGCAGACATTTTCAACTTTACACACAGAGTACATCATAAAAGTAACTAAATCAATCAATCAATCAATTAAAAAAAATGGCCAACTTGGACTACATTAAATGCATCTTGTTTTCCGGGAGCTCAGCACGTTGAAGAGTTATTGACCGGAGCGCCTCAGGTGCAGCTGAATCACTGCAATGGGATTTCCTTCCACTAAAGCAGGGGCTAGTGGGATCATGAAGCCCCACATTCAGAGAGTCTTGCCAACTTCTGATCACTTCAGTTAAAGAAATATTCCGTTTCGAAACATTTGGCTGAAGCGGCAGTAGTCAGTGTGGCAGAAGAGCGCTGGTTCGTCCTCTAGATCAACATCAACAACTTCCAGCTGGTAAGCTAAAGAGTGCTATGTTGGCGTTTGCAAAGCAGCCAATCTAGTAGCATCATTTATATTCTTTGGCAATGACTGGCCAAAGATCAAGTAATGAAAATGTGACTTTACTGTCTGTTTATCAGACAATAAAAGAAAGACAGTAGAGGGTCTCCAGTGTTCCCTCTACCTTGATTACCAATTGAACCACTCAATGTAGACTGATCTGTTTTCTGTATCTTGAAGATGTGAATACTAAAAATTGTTTATTTCAAATCAAGAACTTAGAGAGTCATTGCTTTTAACTTCATGGATTTGCACAAACTTGAAAAATTTTGGTATTTCTTAATCAGTGTGAAAAAAGTAAACAGAGTGGTGAAATATTGCATTTTCTAAACTTATTTTTCTTATTAGAATACAAACACCTAATAGGCTCAGAAAAACAAATGGGCTTTACATTGGAACGTATTTACATTTTACACTTTCCCATCTGTATTTTGTTTCTTCACTGACTGGATGCAAACTCAGCCAAAAACAAATTAAAGTCATATATTCTTGCCAGGACTTTTTCAATGTCAGGACTTAGTACCTGCCCACATTATCATAAGTGCCAATACTTGCTTTAATGATCATGGAGTTACTGTACTTGACAAGCTAGCAAACTGACCTGACCTAAAACTTAGGGAGACACTCTGGGCTATTGTTAAGAGGAAGACGAGAGACACCAGAACCCACAAAGCAGGCATGATAAACTATTGAAGCAACTTAGGAATTCACCAGAGCCACAGACTGGTCACTTTTATGCTGCATTTACACAGTAATTCATACTAAAGAAGCCCATTCCAAGAAATACTGAGTGCATGCATATTATACAGCCTACTGAAATACTTTCCAGTAGGCTGAAGCTTTTGTTTGAAAAATCCTTTTTTGATCTAATGCAATATAAAATTTTTGGGGGGGATGCACGATATATTGGCACTAACATTGGTATTGGCTGATATTAGTCATTTTTTAACATATCGGAATCTGTCCGATAAATAAAACTGAGTCGATACAAACAACCGATATTTATTTTTATCTTGTCTCTGATCTCTTTTTTCTCAACAGTGTCGAAACGGTAGTGAAATAGATATAATATCGGTAAGTATCAATTATCAGCCATAGCTGCAATAATATCAGATAACAATATCGGCCCAAATTTTCATAATGGTGCATCCCTACTATTTTTCAATGAGCTCTACATCATTCATAACAGTCACTGCATATAAACATGCAGTCAGTATTAAACATTCTTGCTGTAGGCAACGTTTGATGTAGCATTGATTTATTCTGGCGCCTGAAGTAAAATTAAACAGAATTTACCTTTATTTTAGAGCTTAGTAAATAGCAATGTAAGCCTGAAAAGATTAATGGGATTAATCATGATGAATCGATTATTGAAATAATTGTCAACTATTTTACTAATCAGTAAACTGGAGAATACAAATCCAAAAGAAAGTTGTTTGCTGAAAAAAAACAACATATTTAAAGCAGAAGTTGAGCCAAAACTGTACAGGAAAATATATACACATTTTGTATTTAAGATTAGTACGCCTTTGTGTGTAAATAAGTTGCACTCAAAACTCCTCAAGTGTCATAGTTTTAGCTTCACCTGATTCAAATTCACTAAAGGAATGCTTTGTTATTGCATTTTAGGCAATAGCTATTTGTTTTTTGCATTTATATATATTTTAATGTATTTTAACAAATTTCTAATATTGTGTAAACAAAAGAAAAAGAAAAATCTGTAGAATGTGGCAATTTTTTTTATATCCGATTAATCGTCAGAATAAACGATTACTAAAATCATCATTAGTTACATCCCTATGCTAATCTATATATTCAAGCAACGCACTTAAAGGGAATCACCTAATTATGGATCTCCTCCCTTTGGCTGCTGATGACGTCTCACTCATATGTTAGAGCATTTCCCTTAACTGCTCTCTGGCCTCGCTTTGGTACGATGGGTCGCGGCGGCGAAAGTGGGCAGAAGCGAGTCTGGGCGATATTGAGATGAATAAGATGAGAGGCCGAAGCCAAATCAATAGTCTTCCCTCTAATTCACCATCTTGAATGCAAACGACAAACGCTGGACAATCGATGGCGTGACGGGCAGGTGCACACTCACGCGCGCTCACGCAAACAGCTCAGGTTCACCGCACCGTGCCCCCTCTGCTATCGACAGGTTAAGGCGACATCAGCGTGTTTAGACAGACGACAGGGCTTACGGAGGTCTGAGTAGAATATGCTACCAACCTGGGACATGCACACCTAGCATGTGGAGCGCACCGTGAAGCTTCAGGAGAAACACGCACAGAAAAAACAAAACAAAAACAACAACAAAAAAAAAACAGAAATTCTCCTGTTTTCCAAAAATTACATTAGCATCAAGGTCTCTCCCTTCATCTGAAGCGCTTTCCTCCGCGCTCCCTGACGGTAAACACCGCCGGCATTAAGCTTTGTTTACCACTGTATACACTCGGTTACGACTGCCAGCATCTGTGTGCAGTTTGGTGGCTTGGTTACCACCAGCCATTATAAACCTGTAAAGCTTAATCACCGTTAATGATAGAGTCAAGTGGAAACACACACAAACACGCATGCACGCAGACTAAAAACGGTGTGTGTTTTTTTTCCATACCGCCACCCACAGCCTTATGGGAAGGATGGGCCCCTACCAGCGCTCCAACCACTACAAAGGCCATCTCAGATTACACACACGCACACTTGCACAACTGCTGAGTGGGACACCTTATGGGCTGCAGAAGAGCAGAGAGAAGCCATTTCTGCGTTTAACAAGATCTTCTGGGAAATTTACAGTAACTGTTTGTTTACAGTAATGGTTTGTTTGGATAAACATAAGAGAAGCAGTTTGACTTTTGATGTTTTCTAATGAAACATGGGGAGAGAAAGTGAAGGGGGCCGAATGAGAGCGCAAATGAAATTTTAGTTGGTTGAGGGGTTTGGACGGAGGGGCTGAAGTGAGCTCTGGGCTCCAAACCGAGGCTTAATATTTGGCTGCGAGTCGATTGTCGGAGCATCTGGTTATTCAGCTCCATTCAGACAGATCTTTTGTTTGGATTAGTTTATGGACTGGGCAAGTGACAGACTAATCTGCCAAAATGCACAAAGCACTACACATATGTCTAGCGAGGCTAACTCAAAAAGTCAACACCTTATGCTTTAAAGCCTACTTTGCCTTCTCTTTTTTTTTCCGTGTCGTTTGCTTTTTTTGTGTCTGTCTTTCTGTAACTTTTTTTTTTTTTTTTGCTTCCTCTAGTTCTATTATTTGTGACAATTGTGCGGAATAGAGTCCAAGATTTTTTCCTTTGTGTTTATAATTACCCAGCGTGCATTGCTGGCCCAGCACCAAGACTGCCATCAGCTTCTTTTGTTCCACTTCCTCCCCGTGTTTCTTTTGTTTTTGTTTTTCTCCTTTTATTAAATGATAAATATTTATGTCATTTTCTCTCTCCTGCTCCCCCCACTCAACAGGATTGTTTGTTTCATGAATAGAGGGACTGAAACAACCCACTGGGGTGCTGTTGAGAGGAAGGATTTTGTTTTCAGATAGCGGAGGCTTGTCCTAAAGAGGGGATTGTGAGCTGCAGATTGGGAGAGATAACAAGAGCCGAGTTTCAACTACTAAAAAATGTATTGAATCATTTAGGGGTGAGCGATATGGAAAAATAAAAAATTACGTCGTAATTTTTTTTTGTTGTGAAGTCCAGAAGTTTTGCAATTCCCTTTATATAAAATGTTCAAAAAGCATTTAAAGCCCTAATAGATTTGAACCACCGCTCAGGTAAAGTCTGCTCTTGCTACAAATAAGAAAATCTTTTACTGTCAATACTGATTACAAATTCATCAAAGTTCCAATTCTAATTTCAGTGTTGGCATTAATGTTATTAGTAATGTCATGTTTTTCATCATTTTATCAGTCAGCGCACTCTGAATATTTTCTGATTTACAAATCTATAAAGGGTAGATCATATCCTGCAGCCTGAACACGCTTTGCACCCAGGATTTTGACTATTGTGTTTTTATGAGTCGATAGGATATTATAAAGTGTTTTATTTAAACTTAAAGAACACTTTTTGAAGTTCAGAAAGCTTTGTAGATAGGTGGGAGGCCAAAGAATCCATCTA
This sequence comes from Poecilia reticulata, assembly GCF_904066995.2. Classification (NCBI taxonomy): domain Eukaryota; kingdom Metazoa; phylum Chordata; class Actinopteri; order Cyprinodontiformes; family Poeciliidae; genus Poecilia; species Poecilia reticulata. The sequence continues at coordinate 12,395,084 of NC_088844.1, read as the reverse complement.
GCTTTCTACAAACATGGCATATATGAAAAAAAAAGCAAGGGAAAAGCCATTGTTAATTGGCTTAACGATTGTTACAATCCATTAATCTATTAATACTGCCCGTGTTCCTGAACGCAGCATTCTTCTTTTAAAACAATGTGGTGGAAACGTCACGCTGTGGGGAAGCTTTTCTTCACCAGGGACTGGGAAGCAAAAAACACTTGTTGAGGTGGCAAAAGACTTGAGACTAGGTCAAAGGTTAACCTTTAGGACAACGAGCTGAAACGTATTGCGAGTGCTCTACTGATTTAGATCGAAGCACATACATGTATCAGAATGACACAAAATCAAGATCTGAACACAAGTGAGAATCTGCGGCATGACTGGAAAATTACACTCTACATCCAGTCTGAATTTGAGCAACAGCAGCAGTTTCACAGCGAACAAAACATGTAATCATATATGTGAGACGTGGTTTAAATGTTGGACGAGACATGACCGAAAGAGAAAACGATAATCATTGTATTATTATTATTATTAATTATTATTATTATTATTATTATTATTATTATTATTATTATTATTATTATTATTATTATCCTTTCAGATTATGGTTTTGCACTACTTTGAGTTGGTCTCAACTAAAATCCCAAAAAGAACAATGACGTTTGTTCACTGTGACCAAAAGAGAAAAAGTTAAAGGGGTGTGAATACTTTCGCAGGCCACTGTAACTTATCCTTTAACACACTCTCTAGCCTGCCTTGTACAGATATTTTCAGCTACTTGTTCAATATTGTTAGGAGTACATGACCTGAAAATAACTCCGGTGTCATGGTCCTGCTAATGATTTCAAGTTAAAACGAAACGTTTTCACGTTGATTGCATGGAACGTTGCAGCCTTGATGGCTTTTAAAAATGATACCGAGTTGTTTTACTGCAGACTTCTTCCTTTTCTTTCTTCTTCAGTTTTGGACCAGTTGCCCTTCATGATGATGTCACATCCTCTGATTCCTGGCAGCCTGGCACCAGCCTCTGTTTCCATGGCAATGAGCCAGATGAACCGACTGAGCACGCTGGCCAGCATGGCCAACGTGGCACAACTCCACGCCAACCCACCTGCCAGGGCTCCCACCTCTGTCATTAAGGTGAGCCCAGATGCCCATCAACCTCTCAGACTACGATGGTTAATGGCTTGTGGTCTGATCTGTGAAACCGACTTTGAGATATCTTAGGTGCTTGAATAAACTGCAGCTGTCTTAACCCTTGATTTCATGTTTTACTTTAAAGATTGGAGTTTTTTTGTTGTCGAAGTCTCTAAGGGCCGAGTCCTTAGGGAGTTGTTACAGCATCAGTTACAGGAACATGCCTCTGATTTCACAGTTTTAACAATGCAGACTGTTATTTTTATGACGGCGTCCCAAAGAGAGTTTAGAGCAAGCTCTTTCCTGTAAACATCGCAGTGAGTTTTAAAGCCTTCCCTCTGTACAAAAATAAATTTCTTTAGTGGTTTGCGGGATGCTTTGGGCCTGTAATATTGTGAAATAAAACAAAGTGAATTTCAGCTATAGGTTAGTTGGCAGAAACTCCAGTCTTTCTGGAACCAATTCTGACTGATAATCAACTAATAAAAACTCTTTCGCCTTTGGCATTTTTTCCGTTTAGAGGAAAGCTGAAAGCTTGACTTTGAAGAAAAATAATTATTGTTGAAGCATTTTTTTTTTTAGATGCCAACATAATCTCTGCTACTTTGAGAAATGGACATAAAAAGAAGCATGTAGCTTTCTGCAAGTTTAAGCTAGCTTTTCCCCCCCCACAACCTTTCTATAACAACAAATAAAATGATGTTTGCTCATAATGGTAAAATCATACGTGGTTGGTTTTCTATAAACATTAGAAGTCAACTGGCAGTAAAAAAAAGTTTGCATCTTCTTGGGTGAAGCTAGAGTCAGTCAGATGACAAGGCTATGCTATTTTTCTATTTTTGGTTATGTATGTTTTTGTGTGTTTTTCTTACTTTCCCAAGTCATGGCAGTTTTATGTTGTAGTGTTATAACGCATTACATAAAAAAACAGTTATCTAGGTTATCAATATTTCAGGCAGCCCAAATTTCTCTCCTTCCTTTTGTCGTCCCAGCGTCTGCATGTCAAGCTTGAGTCACGCTTTGTTCACTTGTAAGCTTTTCATGTTCTGTTGTTTGCCAGGAGCGAGTACAGGACACTCCTTCCCCTTCTCCTTCACTGGAAGAAGCTCAGATGTCATCCAATCACAGCAGCAGCGTGTCCAGTTCACCGCTACATAACGAGCGCACCGCAGAAACAACACGTACGTGTTGACCCCTGTTACCAGCTGCAACCTGAAAAATATGTTCAACTTAAGAGTTGCTTGAGTCTCTTAACTGTGAGTCAAGCTTCTTCCTGTCACATGTCAAAGTGTCCCCGGGCAAGGCGCGTAAACCCAGGCTGCCTACTGACCTGAGTATAACCGTGTGTGCATTTGTGAGGAAAAGCACTTTTTAAGTTCAGTCTGATTGCATCTGATCTTTGTGACTGGTCAAATTAAACACAATAACAGCTTTTTACTTTTTACTTGTTTTGATTAGCATCTGCCACTTTTAAAGTACCAACGTGATCTGATGCAACCTGCATAATCAGAGGAACAAAGTTATGCTTCGGGTTTAGCTATCAAACAGAATTGATTTGTCTTTCGTTTAAAAGATCAAGAGGGTAAAATGTTAGGAATACATGCAGCTCCAACATTTATATGCTCACATGTAGTTATTAGATTGTTTGTGTCTCTTTTTTGGGGGGACAACACCATTTAGTTTTAGCATGAATTATTTAAATATCTTAATTTATCAAAAGCAACGACAGCTGCAAGTCCTTTTACAGTGACAAACGGTTATAACCGATATTTCTTCTTTTTCCTCATTCTCATAATATTCCTTCAGATCAACTTCATGACGGCTTGTCGTCGGGTCACAGCGTTCTGGGTCATTCTCCTGGCTTGGCGCAGGGCACCAGAGAGACAGATGGGACACCAATGGATTACAACAAGGAGAACAAGAGAAACCACTCCGACAGAGGTAACGCTCACAAATAATAATAATAATAATAATAATAATAATAATAATAATAATAATAATAATGCGTTTTATGCAACCAGACTTGCGGTGCAGCAATTTTGGATCTGAATATTTCATTTACTTTTTAACCGGTGATTTTTAAACATCTTGCTGTGCTGGTAATGTATTCCCTCACACTTTAACCTTGATTCGCACAGCAGCTCTCTTCTGATTTCTAACAATTTCTTCTTAGAGTCAATGATTTAGCAATCATAATGAGCAATGATTAGTTTTAGGAAGAATCCATCGACTTTTCCAAATGTTGCCAATACCGAGCGACAAACCTTAGACTTAGACGACCTGTTGTTCTCATTGAATTCAAACAGCTGTGCCAGATGTACACGCTTCTTTGACGTTACTTATTTCAGGGGAAAGGGTTTTGTCATTTACCAAGTAAGAGGTTGATAAGGATTCACGGCCTGACCCTTTCTCCCCACTCCTTCTCCTCCTCTTCTTCTCTGTCAAGGCCCCCCCTGGGCGCGCAAAGACAAATAATTCTGCAAAACAGGACTCCATTAGACCAGGAAGCGGCGCTACATTAGCGAGCCATTTGCCAGGGCCGCGGCCTAACGAGCCGGGCGGCCTCCCGTGCTCTCAGCTGGACCTCATCTGCATAACGACCGCCTCTCTGTCGTTAGGGGCCCGCGCTGCAACGTCAGTTGTTTGGTTCTCTCTGTCAGGGAGGTTTGCATTAGCTTAATGAGGACTGCTCAAGGACAAACAGTCAGCAGAAATTTACAGCGAGAGAACAAGCGGAGGCAGACGGAGACTTGTTTGCATGTGGATTTTTATTTTATTTATTTTTTTTTTTTATGGGTGCAGATATTTTCTAATGCCGAATCACATTATTCACTAATTGAATCTAAAAAAAAAAAAAAAATCACAATGCCTTCATAGGTAGGGATTCAGATGCTGTCACGTAGCTGCAAACGTATCGACAAAAGCAGCGACGGCGACGCGGACGCCGCACATCGCATTTGTGCGATTGATTTTCAATTGATTTTTTTTTTTTTTTCCGCATGCAAATGAAACGCGTGTACATTTGGCGGATTGCGAGCTTTTGTGTTTGACCTAGAACATCACAGGATGGGTTCGGCGTGGATTGAACCGCGTTTCAAAGGGCTCCTCGGCGCTGTCATTCTGTCAATCCGTTGTATAATAATCTGCGCGTGCGAGAGAGACAGTTTTGGCTGTGTGTGCTGTTTTCAGTGGTCTTTGAACAACGCAACCATCCAGCAAAGATCAGAGGCCATCCCTGACACCTCACTCCCATTAACCAAACATCAGCAGAATTTCAGTCTCTCTCTGTCTCTCTCTTTTTCTCTCTCTCTCTGCCCCCTCCTTGCCTTTCTGTTCTCTTCCGCTGACTGGCAGTCTTCACGTTGTGAAGTTCATTAGCCCTGGGGACAGGTGGAGAGGAATGGGAGAGGGGAGGGGAAAAAAGAGAGACGAACTTGGGAGAAAAGAGAAAAACAGACAATGACCTTGGTTAGGGAGATAGGTAAATGATCAAACAAGCTGGCAGATGTGTGTGTGTGTGTGAGTGTGAGTGGGGTAAAGTAGGCGTAAAACAGTAACTCAATAAAGGATCAGTCACATCCAAGGAGCCAAGGGAGCCCACGCTGCTGACGGTGCACTTCAGCGGCTACAAATGTGTGCGTGTCTGAATGTGAGCCACGGGAGTGTAGTTGGATGCCCTCCGCTGAGCTCGCCAGCACCTGCTAATTACCTTTCTCTACAGAGCAATGCTTTTAGCGAGGAGCAGAGAGAAAGCGGAGAAGCGGGCGGAGGGGCCTGGGAGGGGAGAGGAGCGCGTTGCTTCTCGTACGCGGAAACTCCTTGAACGTGACAGTTGCCAAGACGCAAGGCCGCGGCGGAGAGGGAAGAAGTGGGCGGGCTTGGAGCCGAAGATGCTGTGGTCAGCTAAGTGGAGAAAACACCCTCATTTGTCACAGATGGAGAAAAGTGCCAGATATCGCATCGCACGTCCGTGGGGCCCCCCGTCCCCACTCCGATAACCACCCGCCCCGGCTCCCGGGACGTTTCTGTCCTCAGTGGCTCGGATGACAGTAAAGTGAGCAACCGGCTGATTCATAGGGAACAAAAACAAGAAAAAAAAAAATGCAGAAAATAGCTAATCTTCATATCCGCCCCCCCCTCCTCCCCGCTCTCTGTCACCAATAGGGATCGCACAGTTCTCAGGTTTACAAACAGATGGTCATCCATAATGCAGGTTCTTAGCTGCTTTTATGGGACGTGTCAAGCTGTGATGCATTATCAGCAGGCAGGATGCCATCTAATAAAGGGCAGACGCGTTTTTAAAACCCTAAAACAGAACTTCTGTGCGTGTGCGGCTGAAGTTGCGCGCAGTAATTAGAGTAAACACCCTTTGTTCGGGGGGCTTGACATGTTGGCGGAAAATTAAGTCGCAGAGTGCTTTGAGTTCGTGTTTCTCTTTAATTACACATGCGTGCGGGAGTTATCGATCCTTCTGCAGATAGTACGCAAATGCAACTGCCAAAATGCTTGTGGGCAGAATGTCACACTAATTACAAAAATTTGTACTTGCATTAAGGAAAATGTGGAGATTAATACAAAGGACAGAGGGTTCGTTTAAGAAAAGCTGATGCCTGGGATTCTGGGAACAGTAACCTGTTGGGGTCGATGTCATTTAGATCGTTTATTATTTGTTTATGTTGCTGTGTTGGGCCTCCTACATGCAATCCTCTGATCAATTATTGGCACCCAACGTAAAAGTGAGTAAAAAGCTTGAAAACATAACGTCACACTGGAGACTTTTGAAAATGAAAATTCCACTTGGAATATATGTTGTTTTTTTGGTACAAATTGCATTTCTCACAGCTATTTGCAGCCCTAAGAATCTTTATGACACAAACTAAATCTTCTTTTTTTGTTTGTTTTTAATTTATTTAGAAAATGATAATTCAATACTACATGGAAAACAGATCCTACATTCGCAGCCATTTTTAAAAATGATTCTTCCACTTCTAAAAAGAATGACCTCTTTAATCGCAATTTTCAGATTTGCTCCAAATAATCAAGCTTTTCCGCTTGGCTCATTGAATTATTATATTATTAATCTCAGGAGAGTACTGTGACTTAATTATTTTTTCTCGTTTCTGTGTTGTGAATTCTTACCGATACTTTCATACGGGTTCGATTCTGTTTTATTTGTGGCCCTTTTATTCATTTTTGTTTCTTTTTGTCCTCAACACTTTGGCTTAAAGTCGCAACAGAAAAATGTACAGTTTGATAAACACTAGTGGATTTTAAATAGAACAGTATGCTGTGACCAATCGAGAGTAAGGTTTTTGGTCTCAAACAGACTGAAGATGTGGAGAAGCACCTCATGCCCACTGTTTGGTCTGGTGGAGGAGGTGTGATGCTGTGGGCCTCGTTTACCAGGAAACCCTGTTAGAGTGCATTGGTCCTTCTCGAAATCCATTAACATTTTAACTAATAAAAATCAGACAGAAACTGAAATTTCCAAAACTTGTTGACAAATCAACACAGAAATAACGACTGTGTAAAAGAAGTTGGCTTATTTCTTATTGTTTTAATAAGGAATTTGATGGTTTTTTTTTTTATTATTATGTTTTTGTGTGAGATTGTGGAATTGAGGGAAAACATCTACTTGTTTCCAGATCTTGCACACAGACAGGATACGTCTTCAAACATAAGAAAGTCAGGCAGTGATTACTTTATAAGAGGATCAAATCAGCTCGCCATGTTAGTCAGGAGTGAATCAGCCTCACCGACTAGACATCAAACCGCTTCTCTGCCCTCCAGACAACAGCTCCTCGGCTGCGCAGGCGACCAGGGAGAGTGGTGAGAGACAAGTCTACCAGAAAGCCCTGTCGGCCAGGGAGGGCTGCGAGAGGCTTTCTTACCCTGCAGGACAGAAGCTCCCAGCAGGTCTCCACCACACTCCCTTCATCTTCCCGGAAGGCCTGTCCTCCATAGAGACCCTGCTCACGAACATCCAGGTGAGCCTCTGCTGGGGCTTTGTTATTATGGCACCGCTGAGATGAATAGGAAGGGAGATGAGCCACTCTCTGGGATTTCCTGAAATCGTAAATAGCAGACGAGGCAGACATTTAGGATACGCTGTAATTGGGTTTGGGCGTGTGCTGACCTGCTTCTCAGATTTTTACATGTCTTTGTTATCGAGGAGCAACAATGAACAGAAAGCCATTCTTTGTTTGGTTTTCTCTGTATGAGTGTGTGTGGGTGTGTGTGCTGGCAGTTTCACTTTAACAAGGACAGAAGTGTTGACTTTCTTTGTGTTAGAAAAATGTATAAAAAGTATAAAAATGCCTTTTTATATTTTTTGCTTATTTAAACATTCAAAACTTGACTAAAACTGACTCCATGTAATAAAGCTTGAACACCTGAGGATTTTGCTCAGTAGGTTAACCTGTCGGTCTCCGCCTGTGTTGTCTCCAAGCAGGGTCTGCTGAGGGTTGCCATAGAGAACGCCCGAGCGCAGGAGAAGCAGGACCAGCTGGAGAGGACGGAGCTGAAAATGGAGCTCGTCCGAGAGAGGGAGCTGAGGGAGACCCTGGAGAGGCAGCTGAGCATGGAGCAGAAGAACAGAGGTAGCAGACTGGTAGAAAGCAAACGTTAGTTCAATGTTTACTTTGACATTCTGGCTGGAAAGTGCTGATTGAAGCCGCACATTTCCCCCCATCGACATCTTCCCCTGTAAACAAAGGCGATTCTGCCGCGCGGCTAAACGAGGTTTGGTTTAATCCACTTCGCAGCTGACAGGGTGTCCATTAAGTTGAAAATCAGATAAGGAAGTGAGGACACCGACAGTATATTACCCCTGAAAGCAGCTGCAGAGGTGAATTAGAGTGATGCTGGCAGAATACTACAAACTAAATCAAGTTTGGCAAGTTCACAGACGCTGTCATCTGCAGCGCAGGCTGAGCAAATTCCAATCAAGGACATTTTGGGTATTGGGGTCACACAGGGTGGAGGAGACGTGATGATGAAGTGGTGAAAGGTGGACACCAAACTGACCACTGGCTAAGCAGGCAAACAGAGTCAATTTAGACCAAATGTTAACTTTTCAACCCGCATGTAAAATCAGTGCAGCTCACATTAAAAACACAACCTCCATGGAAAAACATGGTGGCAGCATAATGCTGATGGGGATGTTTGTTTTTTTTTATTATCTGGAATTGGGAAGCTGAGAAATCTATGGCAAGATTTGAAAATCAATATTCATAGACGTTCTCCATCCAGTCTGACTGAGCTGGTAAAGAAGCATGGGGAACAAAATTAATGCAGATGTACAAAACTGGTAGAAACATTCTCCAGCTATGCACATTTCTGTTCCTACACTTTTCAGATTTTTATGCATAAAAGCTTTTGGAACGCATGTATCGTTTTCCTTCCACTTGAATAGTTTTTGCACAGTTAAATACATCAAATGGGCATCAATAAATCAGTAAGATGCTTTATTTCCAAAAACAAATCTACACAAGATGCGTAAACGTGCAAAATGTGTGCGTTTCTCTGACTGCTTTTCTCATCTGTCTTCAGTTCTGATTCAGAAACGTCTAAAGAAAGAAAAGCGCAGCAAGCGGAAATTACAGGAGGCCTTGGAAGAGGAGGTCAAGCTGCGTGATCAGGCCGAGCACACACTGCTGCACACCGCCAACACACACATAGGTACAGAAACTGGACAAAAAATATCAATCTCCTTACATTTCTGTTTTGACTCTGAGCCTTATAGTTACAGCGCTAATTCTCATTTTCATATTAAATGTCACCAAGCTTTTCGGTGTAACTTAGCCCTGAGTGTTCATTAGCCTCTAATTAAGCGTCCTTATTAATTAATGACCAAACAACAGGCCATCAATCACTGGCGGCGCCTGCTCACGCAGAATCTGTGACCCAGGACGCCGACGGGAGCGGCCACGACGACAGCAGGCTGGACAGCAAGGCGACACAAGGTACAGCTGTCCAGATAACAAACGCTGCTGCTGCAGGGCGCAGCTGTGAAAACAGACTTTGATCAGGAAAAAAAAAAATATATATATATATTCTGCCACTGAATTTATTTGTAGAAAAGCTGAAGTAATTTGTCACCAGAAGACAGGCTTGAGGAAAACTTGTTAAAGACTTCTTTTTTTTTTTGTGGTGATTTTGTACTAAAATTACTTTTAAGGGAAAGTGCTGATGTTTGCTCATTAAAACAAGGCATGACAGTTAAAACTTTGTGTTATTAGAGAGAGAGAAAGAGAGAGAGAAAGAGAAAAAAATCAATTTCATTGTAAGAATAGGAGTATTCCTGCTGGTTGGGATTTATTTAGCTCCTGTTGACTGAGCTAGAACAACAGATTTTATTATTTTACCTACTGGTTGCTTTTGATGCTTAACAGACCGATCTACTGGAAAGGTTTTGAAAGATTTCACAGCGAGGCCGCTCCTGAGAAATTGAGCAAAATGAAATGAAGCGTGAAGCAGTTTCACCGGGGCTGCCAGTTTAATGAAAATGGACGTTTAATATATTTATTTCACTAAGATAATTGTCTTCACAGAGACAGGTAAAAAAAAAATGTAAATAAAAAAAGATACATTTAAGATCTTTAAGTGGCAGTGATCTCCAGTTCGGCTTCATCAAAAGAGCGAGTCGGTTCAGCCCACCTCGGCTTCGCGCTGTGCCAAAGACCACCAAACCAGACAGTGCGCTTGTTCAAAAGCAATTTTTAATTGAATGTCAGTGAAGCAAGAAGAGAACTGGCCACTAATTAATGGCTGTCTTAATTGTCCTCATGACGAGTTTGTTTGGACATCATTTGCATAATTAACACCCAGTAATAAATCATTTAAAGGGGAATTGTCTGTCAGACAGTGGGGCAGGATCTGCTCTCTTTGTGCCAGGAAGTTTTATCACCCCCCAAAAAATATGGAGAAAAACGGAGCAGATTAAAAAAAAAATGCTTTGAACTCAATAATACTTCTTTGTTAGGGATCAGCGGTCATGGCTGCGTAGGAGCTTTGGTATTTATTACGAACTGATTATTTCTTCTCTAAAAGAATTCTGTTATCGGGTTTTGTTGCAGGTTAAATTATTAGATGAATTCTGTATCTATATAAAGCTGAGTATATTATTTTATTGCCTAAAAAAAAAACATTCCTTCATAAATCAGCTGGAAGACTTAAATAAGAATCAGGAGATTTTTGTATATTTTTCAGGATTCTATTTAAAAGAATCAACAATTAGTCATTGAATATTTTTGTCAGTATCTTTTTAACCCAAGCAGAAATGAAAACCGGTGCATGTTCTCTCTGCCAATACTGTTCAGTAAAAGAGGGACATTTAATGGCTACGAAATGCAGGTTCAGAATACTATTACCTGAGGTTTCACAAGTCTCTCAGAAACCTAAAGGAACTATTTTTATGGCCTAGTTCAAAGTATTACTATGCAGCCATAACTAAAGAGAGAGAATTAAAGGGGGAGAGGAAACCAAGATTTAGAACTATCCCGAGGCTTCGAGGACGATCCGGGTCATGGGAAAAAAATCTGGTTTGCAGGGAGCAGGGAGGCTGGGCCGAGACTGGCAGGTGGAACTGGTTTTCTCTGGAACTGGCATGCTTGAAAGTTTTTTTTTATATATAGTTTACAACAAAATTGCTAAGATTAAAGAGGACAGCTCTCATAGATAAATTTCTTATGATACTGGTGCATCTGAAGGAAAAAACATAAATTCTCACTGGTACTTCACAAAAAAAGAGATAAATGAGAATGTCGGGACAGTATATTTCTATCCGAGTTGCTGAACTCAGCTCAAAGCAAACACTTCCGGGGTGGGAGACGTCACGAGAAACCGATCAGCCAATCAGAATCGACCGTCAGATGATGTAAGAACTACTGTACAACGATAAATGGATTTTTATGAAACAATTGTTTTAGATTCCAGATAGACGCCATACTGTAAGCTCAAAGAAAAAAGTCAACAACCTGTCACTTTGAACATAACTATCTCGTGAGACAATTTTCACATTCAACCGTTTTATTAAACATTTAGTCACTGCATAAATAAAAGACATTGATTTTCAAATTTTTCACATCTGTTGGCAGCTTTCATAGAAACAGGCAGGACCATAACAACGAGCAAAGTCACAAAAATAATCGCAATATTGTAAAAAAAAAACAAAGTCCGACTTTTTAAATGCTCGGAACGACTAAATCTGAAGTCATTTTATGAAGTATGAAAGATCAAAATCGAGGGGTGTAACGCACACAACAATATTTATTATTCCTCTTGGATTTCAGAGGCCAGAGTTTTCATGCAAACCGCAGGGAGGTACTGAGGCTCAGGAACGAGCAGATGGACGAATGGATGGACGGATGCGTGGAGGAAACGGTGACGAAGATTCCTCATTTTTTGACACATACAATCATCAGGCATGCTCAGTCCAGCAGTGGCATCCGGGACACAAATCTCTGCTTCCCCTACATCTCGAGGGTGACATCTGTGTGGTTTAATTTATTGCCTCTATCATCAATTCCCAACCGTGGTGCAGCAGAGCATTTTATTCTGATGTTGTGTTAAAGTGTGTTTCTTTTAATCAAAGTTTTTAAACCGTAGATGAAAATGACTATAGTTTTCTTCTTTTTTTTTTTTTTTCCCCTGTCAGTGCTGTTTGTTTAAAGCAAGTGATGAATATAACTTGTAACAGAGGTGTGTACATATATATAGTCATCATTTTTATTATTGTTATTATTGTTATTATTATTATTATTAATATGAAAAACATGGCATGTTGTACAGTCAGTAAATGACTCGTATTGTGTATGTTATGCAGTAGTGCAGTTTGACAATACAAACAATACAGATTCTTTTTATTAAACCGTGTCATTGCTTGCTTTCAGATCGAGTTGTCGCTTTGATGACTTTTTAAAATCAAAATGACGGTGTGTGGATTTGCAAGAGGAACGCGGGTGTTGAACTTTCTCCTGTCTTGTCCTTGCTTTAGAGAAGTGTGGCGGGTCTGGCCGCATTGCGGTGTGAGCTACAGTTGGCTCTACCGAGGGGAAAAAAGTGGGACGTTCCTCCTGTTGTGTAATTCATTTTATTGATTAAAAAGCCTGACAGAACCTTTCCAATTCAAGCGGCAAAGTGGACAACTCGTAGCACATTTAAGGAGATAAAGATGACAGGTAGAGTTATGGGGGAAAAGACAAGAAAACTAAGCAGAACTATGGTGACAAAACAGGACAAAGAGCTTCAAGAACAGAAGGAAAAATAAGATTTTAAAGCTAAAGTAAAAAAAAAAAAGGTAAATAAAATTGATACTTTCATTTTTTTTTTGACCAGTGTTCCCAATTTGCATAAGAATGTCGCAGAATGAATGTCGATTATCGAATATGGACCAATATAATGACAGGTGCAAGATAATATAATAAAAAGTTAACTTATTTCAGTAATTGTGTTGAAAACATGCGACTTACACAACTTAATTACAGTCAGAGTGATGCATCACCCTGACTGTAATTAAACTTCCTGGTGGACGGCTGCTCTGACTTTGGACTTAATAAACACAGTGGTCCAACACCAGCAGATGACATGACGCCCCAAATCATCATCATCCAAAATTTACTTTCATCTAAAAAGATTTAAGACCACTGCACAACACTCCAGTCCTTTTTTTCCTCTTATTCCAGGTGAGACACTTCTTTCATGAATGTGGCTGCCGAGTTTTGGACTCATATGTTAGTGGTGAATCTTGAAGCTCCGACTTTACCTCTAATTCAGGCCTTGTGAGTGGAGTTAGCGCGACGATCCTCTCAAGACTGCAGTTATCATTTTATCCTTTCCTACTACACCTGTCCTTCCACTAAATTTTCCATTCACATGCTTGTTTGCAGCCCTCTATGAACTGCCAGATTCTTGAGCGATAATGCTTTGTGGCTGGACTCTTGGGAAGGATATCAGTGACTCTCTGCTTGATAGCCTTTCAGCCCACTGCCTTCCCCGTGATTATGTAGGTCATTCAAAAATATTTCTGTAATGAAACCGCTTTTGCTGTTGGTCTAATGAAATGTTCTAATTTTTTTAAGAAACTGAACATTAAGATTTTTAGTAGCTGTAAGCCATAATTATTCAAATGAGTGGCAATAAACCAGGGATTCACGATATATCAGCACTAACATCAGTGTTGGCAGATATTAGTTATTCTTTAACATATTGGTATTTGCTTGATGAATAAAACTGCGGTGATATTAACCACTAATATTTACTTCCATCTTGTTGCCTCAAAATCTATCTATCTATCTATCTATCTATCTATCTATCTATCTATCTATCTATCTATCTATCTATCTATCTATCTATCTATCTATCTATCTATCTATCTATCTATCTATCTATCTATCTATCTATCTATCTATCTATCTATCTATCTATCTATCTATCTATCTATCTATCTATCTATCTATCTATCTATCCCTAAAAGGGACATATTTAAACTGTATATAAACATTTTAAATATATCACTTTGCTTCTAATAAACATGCTTCCCTTTTTTACCCAAATTACAGAAATAAATTAACTAGATAATACATTAAAACTACAAAAATAAAATCCAGATTTTTTTATTTAGATAAAGAGACAGAATTGTGTTAAAACATTCTATATCAAATCCTGTTGCCAACCCATATTTTGCACCAAGGTTTTCTTTGGAGTCTGTGCGTGGGGGTGTGTGTGTGTGTGGGGGGGTCTTTTAGGTTTTACTCATGCAGTCTTGTCTACATTTGCAATGTGCCATTTCCTGGACACAGACAGATAAGCTTGGAAGCAGCACTGAAACAATACCTCTGCTGCAGGCCGTTGCTCCTGACTACACAGAGTCTGACTGGTGAAAAGCAATGATTCACAGAAACGTGCATGTGAATGAGTCATCAGCTTTTCAGATGACCACCTCGGAGGCTGTCTTTGGCTGAAAAAGATTTGACTTCATTCAGCGCCGCTCCGCTCTTTCACCGTCCTCTTGTATCTCTGCCTGTCTCTCTCACACACACACACACACACACACACGCACGCAAACACCAGAGCACACATAAATCTCTCACAATTCACCGAGCAGATTTGTCCTGCTGAGAGATGTGTAATGGAAAAGATAAATGGAGGATAAAGCTAAGGTGACAGGCCTGAGTTCATGCGCGTTTGTGTATTTGCATGTGTGTTTGTGCGAGCCCGCGTGTGTGCGCCGCACAACAGACCAGCAAACCATCTGCTCATCTCCCCTTAATGAACAAAGCAAACAGCAGGAGTCAAGGCTGTCTCCAAATCTGGAGTCTCTTTATTGGTAAGCACACACACACACACATGCACACATCTCCGCATTGTTTAATCTGATTATCTTTGATTGAGAACAGGGGCGAAGCAACCTTTTTAAACCTCACTCCCACATCAGTGACAGAGAAGGTCTGAAACACAATTAGCAAGCTGTTACTGAGCTCTGCTTTGCAGTCACATCTGACCACAGGCAGCCAAATAGACCTAATGGGTGGGAACTAACCAATGGGAACTAATTTAACTGCATCTGCAGGATGATGGGGAAACGCAACACTGTTAGACAGCTGTTCGCCATATCTTTTCAAATGTACTTGGACGAAACATACGCGCCGGATCAAATGGCTGAGGGAGTGAGCACAGCCTGGCAACGGGGAACACACACTGATGTGAATGAAACCGGCAGCCAGTGAACTTAAAGACAAAGCAGGCTCTCTGCAGAGGAAGTCTGGCCCTTGACGAGATACGACACTGTGCACATTAGGCCAGAGGACCAGAAGAAAAAGTAATTAATCTGGACTTTTTGTAGCCATATCCTGCTTTAGACCCTAAGGACAATTAACACTGTTACCCCCTCTGTCAGACAGTGAATCACATGACTTCAAGACATAAAACATTTCCTGCGCTGCCGGCCAAACAGTTATAAATACATCATAATACGCAAATGGCCGTCAACGACAATGTGGCTAAAGATGAAACATGATTACATCTGGGCTTCAGGGCAATGGAATACCCTGATATGGGTTAAATGATAATAGCAGGGTGGCATCATGGGTAAAATGAGCACTCAACAGGAGAACGATCTGGACACATGATCTGCCCTGATAAAATGCTCATGAACCTTACACTAAATTCCAGCTAGGAGAAGGGAGCGCATCGTTAGACGAGTGGAGCTCTCAGCCTGCGGGTTGGAGGTTTGCTAATAGAGACTGAAATAAAAAATTAAAAAAAATTTTGCATATATGAAGGTTTCCGTTATAACCTCTGTGGGAGTGTAACAAAATGTAATTGGCTGGAAATTATTACATAAAAAATAAGAAACATAAAACATTGTATTGATCATATAAAAAAAACAAACAGGATTTGTTCCATTTGCTTTTAGTGTGTTGCACTTATGTCTTTGTTTTTATAACAAATAGGGTCGTATTTTGATTGTTTCATATTCCCATGTGTATGATTTGAATAAAAAAATAATTTTGAAAAAGTTATACAATATCTAAATGCTTTACATAAATAATAAAAAATCAGCAATTATTGCTACTGCTGCTAAACTAACCACACTGATAATCTGGAGTCTTTTAGATTTTTATTGTTCTAACATTTACACTTAACACAATTTTTTTTAAGGTGTCATAAAAGAAACACACTATGAAACACAAAGTTGAATGCAAACAGACTTTAGCTGCTTTGATGTGGAACGTGATGTTGGATGAATGAGAAGCAAGTTCCTGCCTTCAAATAATGTTAAGTGTGCGCATCTGTGAGGGCAGTAGTAGTTGCGTGCATGAGTGTGTGTGTGTGTGGGCGTGTGTGTGTGTGTGTGCGTGTGTGTGCGCATTATTACAGTAAAGCTAATGGTATCTGTAAAAAATGTAGTGACTTAGATTTTGATACACAGACTTCAGAAAGAGTGCGATATAAATACCTAGTAGATTTAGTTGTCATTTTGAGTGTTTATTGCACAGAATACTGCACCTTTGTTGTGGTTCTGCTCCTTCTAAAGCAACACATTTATCACAAACTGAGCTTTTGTTTTTGTTTGACTACTTTTTTTTTGTACTCTGCTGGGATGGCGCTTATTGCTTGACAATTTTTAAAAATGATCTTAGTAGGAGCGATAGGTGGTTTTTATATCACCACTGTTCCTGTTTTTCTCAAACGGAATGTAGTTAGTCTGAACTTTCTCATAAGCAGTTGAACTGAAATGAATGAATTGAAATGTGTTGTAATCTTCTTTTAATCAGCGGATCATCAGTGGAACGGAATGGGTGGAGGAGGGGAATCTGTGCATAACCCTAACGTCACTCTGTCACTTTCTTCAGCGTCTATAAAAAGAAACGACTTTAAATGACTTGTGAACACATATTTTTGTAATCAAATAGAAAAAAATGGCCCAATTGAAACATTCATCCATTTTCTTGACACTCTTGTCCCTTAGTGGGGTCAGGAGGGTTGCTGGTGCCTATCTCCAGCTAACGTTCCGGGCAAGAGGCGGGGTCACCCTGGACAGGTCACCAGTCTGTCACAGGGCAACACAGAGACACACAGGACAAACAACCATGCACACACACACTCACACCTAGGGGCAATTTAGACAGACCAATTAACCTGACAGTCATGTTTTTGGACTGTGGGAGGAAACCGGAGTACCTGGAGAAAATCCACGCATGCACAGGGAGAACATGCAAACTCCATGCAGAAAGACCGGGGCTGGGAATTGAGCCCAGAACCTTCTTGCTGCAAGGCAACAGTTCTACCAACTGTGCCACTGTGCAGCCCCAATTGAAATATATATAAATATATATACTGTCTAAAAAGACACATTTTTTTCACTGTCACTGTGCCAGTTGCTGCTTTGTGTCAGTTTGGATTACCAAAATTATTTCATATTGTTAGGTGCCACAAAAATGAGAGCGAGAGAGATTGAGAATAGTCATCTGTTAGGATAATTATGTAAAAAAAAAAAAAAAGTATACATCATGGGTATATGCCCCTATCATATTGTCACTCTTTGGGAACTTGTGGGAACCTACATGTCCTGATGCTTCTGTTATACCTGAATTTCTCCACCGTAGGACAATAAACGTTGTTTCTATTCTATTCTATTCTATTCTATTCTATTCTATTCTATTCTATTCTATTCATTGCCGTTTAATAAAACATGAAAGGGTTTAGTGGATATGAATACATTTACAACACACCATAGCCCAATGATAAACAAATGATTTGTCCAAGGTCTTGCCTGCCTCTTGCCTATGGACTGTTGGATATAACAGCTACAACAATCCAAGACGAGATCTGGCAGGCATTAAAAACTGGTAAATTAATGGTTTAAAAAATTATCTGCTTCTTTGTTAAAACCCCTTTTAAAAACAATAATAAACCAGTAAGTAAAACTGCAAATTATAATAAAAACATGATTTAATTAGATCGGATGGATAATTATTATTCAACGTAATGTGCCGACTGAACACAGTTGAAAGGTCAAGTTGGTAAAAACGAAGAATCACAACATGGTACAGCAGCGTCCTCTACCGTTCAACGACCTTCATTCAATCGAACTTTCCAAAGAATGCCTCTTTTTCCCTTCTACGGCTTCCGTAGCAGATTCCTTCCTCCTCTCTCCTTTTCCTTATTGTGGCAACATGGATCATCGTAACAACTTTATTGCGGTGTTTAGGCGTTAATTCCGCTTTGTCTGGGAGTTATTGACTTTTCTCCGGGTTCCTTCCCTCATCTGGACACCATGTTTACCACCACCGGCTCTCGGGGCCTGTGTAAGTGCCGCTTCTACTGAGCCCTGTCACCGCCTCTTAGTTGAAAGCTAACTTCTGTTAGCATGCCGTTGTCATTCATTTACTCCAGGCTGTTATCTGTCAGTTAACAGATTTGTGTTTTTATCAAACGTCATACGTCTCGCTTATTCAAACAGCCCGTCTATTTAGGGGAAGTGTTTTTGTTTAAATGAATGCTTAGGTAAACTGGTGGACTAGTGGCTTTTATCGTAAACTCTTGTTTTGTATTTGTGTGTGTTTTATTTCCCCTTACAGACAAGGCTCCTCTGTGTAAAGGCCTGCTGCTGGTTCTCAATGGGCTGACTGTGATGCTCACCCTGCTGCCACAGTACCAGGACATGTTCGTGTACAGCCTGCAGGCTGTTGCACATCAGCACCAGGCATGTCTGACATCAAGAGGCCAGATGTTCAGTTTTCACCCAATAATTACAACCCTTTATCTGTCTTGTCTTCTGTCAACAGCAGAGCAAACATTAGCTAATTAAATCACCAGGCTTTCTAGTAGGTGGCTATCGCTGCCTACCCTACTAGGTTTATATTCATATCTTGAGTTGTTACAGTTGTGTAGTTTTCTGTACATGTACATTTAGAAATACCTTTTTAAAAAATAATAATAATATAATAAAAGTAACTAGATCATGTTTTAAAGTTTTGTGCAAATAAAGTAAAGTTTGTCTTAACGCACTTGGTAACTTGAAAATAAGAGCATCGCCGAAACGGTTCGAGTAAACACAGGAAGGGTGTGATCCTTTTTAGAGCTCAGGGGTCACAGTGTAAGCCACATAATGACCCCTGAGCAGGAAATACATTTGAATGCTGTGAAAATGCTTTTTATTTGATATTAAAACATTCATTGGGTGTTTAAGGAGCTCTGCTCCTCTGTGTGCTGCAGGTTTGGAGGTTGTTGTGCGGCAGGTTGATCTGTCTGGACGTGAAAGACTCCTTCTGCAGCAGCCTGCTGATTTACAACTTTCGAATCTTTGAGAGGAGGTTTGGCACCAGGAAGTTTGCTGTAAGTATTAATAGTAGGCCTGAATATTGCCAGTAGAGGCAGCTTTGGATCATTCTGCGTTGTGCTGCTACATAACCCCTCGTGTACTCGGGCTTACGGTCACCAAGTAGGTCCTCATGACAAGTAGCCACAGACCATCACACTATCACCACCATGTCTTTTTCTGAAATTCTGTGTTAGTTTTATGCTAGGTATTGTGGCTCACCCTCCAAACAGTTCCTGTTTTGTTCCGTCAGTCCAAAAAGGATTTTCCGATTTCCCCCCCCCCCCAAAGGTTTGGGGATCATTAAGATGTTGTTTTTGTTGCAAATGCCTTTGGTCAGCAGTTGGGTTTGGGTTAGAAACTTTTCCATTGATGTGATTTTTGCCCATTCTCTCTGTTGGAATGGAATCATGAACACTGATATTAACTAAAGTGAGTGCAGATCATCAGATGTTCTGGGTTCTTTCGTGACCTTCCAGGTGCGAGGCCATCGGTCTCCTGGTCGGTCGAGTTCACCATCGTAGGCAAATACTCTCACTGTGGTTCACTAGAAAATCCTAAAAAATAGCTTTGCTGTTGTCTTTAGATCCGGGACGACGTGTTGCTATTTCAGTTCTTGTCTGCTACTTTGTTGTCTGACTGGTCGTATTTGGAGGATTTCTTGATTTGGGAGTATTCAGGATTATGTTTGGTTAGTCAGAGTTAACTATATTCTAACATGTTGCCAGATTGCATGGCTTCTTTCATTAAACAAACAAACAAACAAAAAATCCTCATATGAAAATTGTTTTTTGTATTTGCTCAAATTGTCTTTGATATTAAAATGTATTTGATGATCTGAAACATTCAAATATGAAAAAACGGAAAATCTGTCTGGATATTCACAGTACTGCGCCTCTTTTTTATTTATTTACTGTAATGACAAAATTACTGAAAAAGCAGAACATTTCCATTCTAATCATAAAGGAAGCGTATTTGATCACCATCCAGTCTGTCTGTCATTAACGACTTTCAAAGGAAGAGAACATTTTCACTTCCACAAAACGTCGCCTGTCTTATCATACCTCCATTGGTTTTGCGCAAGGTGTGTTATTCTGATTATCGTAAATGTTTTTATTGTACTTCCAGTCCTTCCTGCTGGGCACTTGGCTTCTCTCTGCTCTGGTGGACTTCCTTCTGGCCCAGGCCTTCCAGTTCCTCTTTGAATATGAAGTGGAGGAACTACCAGCCGGACTGTGAGTAGAAAGCAGGTCCACTGCGTATTTCTGCATGTAAAAGTCATTTTGTTTTTACTTTTGGGAATTTTGAAGGTCTGTTTAAAAAGCTGTATATGTTTTTGGAATATTTAATAAATATGTTTATATTCTATTAAACATAGGCAGAAAATTCTTTAATTTTAACAAATAAATAATGATTAAACCACATCTCTGTCAACACCAAATTTAGAGTTCTTTGACAGACTCTGTTAAATTATTAAGCCTTATTTGGTAAAATTGATACATTAGCTTCAGTCCTTCTTGAATCATCTTGACTCTTTGATGTTTTCCATCCACAGGCTCGCTCCGGTCTTCTCTCTGTTTGTGCCTTTCTACCAGTCGATCCCCAGAATGCCAGTCACTCAGGTCCTGGGACACATCCACATCACCAACAAGACTCTGGTTTACATAGTGGGCCTGCAGGTGAGCCCTCACTTAGAGTCTGTACATGAGTAATTGACTTGCCCTGTGGTTGAGTTCTTAACAACTAAAAGTTTCCAATCAGCCGAACCTTTTTTAAATTTTTTTTAAATATTTCTTTTTGAAATGTTCTCTGTTGCAGCTGCTGACTTCCAGTCCCTTCATGTGGCTCCTTGCACTCAGTGGACTGGTTAGTGATCGTTCTGTTCTTCACTATGCCTTTAAAATGAGACAAAGGGATTACGAGGCAGTATGCTCAGAAGTGTTTTAGGTCTTAGCGACTCTTTCTGACTAAAGAAGCAGGAAGGTCTCAAAATTTCAGCACGTTTTTGTCATGTTTAAGTTGGGGGGGAAAAAAAAGAACTTTTGCATCAGAAGGTTGCATTAAACCAGGTAATCTTCCTTATTGCAACAGTTTTCAGTCTGTGTGCAACGTTTCATTGCAAAACAGACATTATCCCATTTTGCAACTCATACTTTGGGTTTTTCATGATCTCTTAGCCCATGTAAGCATTATGAAATTCCTGAGACGGTGATATTGGCACGAATTAGACTTTTTGTCTTCTCGGTTCATATGTGTGCTTTTCAGATCTCGGGAGGATTGTACCACTCCAATGCACTCTGGTTGCAGAAGGTCTTCTTTGTCCCTGTCTGGGTATCTTCTGTTGGAAAGTACATTCTGGAGCCGCTCTTCTCCAGTGAGTCCAACCGCTAATTATTAGGATAGGAAACCATTCCTTAAGAGTTTTGTTACAAGAAGTGTTTTAAAGCCAGAAAATCATAGACAAATGGTAACAACACTATTAGGTCACAACCTCTTTTTTTTTTATTTTACCATAATTTACGCAGGTACGTTTCACAGTACTTCAATTTCAAGAGAGACCCGTTTCAAAACCAAAACGGAAAGTAACAACATTGTCAAAACAGGAAATAATCAATACTTTGCCAATACAATGTGTGGACCCTAGTACACAACCTTGTGGGACACCTATTGAACTCTCTGCTTACGTTTGGAAAGATAATTTTATAAATATCAGATTGCTCAGTGTAAAACGTTTGTATCCAAAGACCGTGGTACATGCTACATGTCGAGCAAGAGATTACATTGGGTAACATCGTTGGAGTCCAACATCAGAAAACAACTAAAAATATTGGGATACTTTTCAACACCATCATAAAATCTGCTGATGACGATTGTGGGTCTTATTGCGTCTAAGATTAGTTGCTACTTGATCACCGAATGCTGGCTATATCTAAAGTAAAATGGTCCCAAAGTGATTAGGTTCAGTTATTACTACATTGTAATGTTACTATCTATCTACATATATATATATATATATTATTTTTTTTTTTTGTTGTTGTTTTGTTGCACTTAAAATATTATATATATATATATATATATATATATATATATATATATATTATTTTTTTTGCACTTAAAATATAAAATGTAATTTGTTTTTTCAAGTTCTGTTTTTCTGATAATCTGTCACGTTTACGATTAAGCATAAAGGTCCATTTAGAAACGACAAAAAAAAGTTTTTGCAAGTTATTAAAATTATGGTACGTAGCAAAGCATCGTTTCAGAGCATAAACAACAAAGCGGCTCTGCGTTTCATCCTCACAACGTTCCCGCTATCGTGCGCAGCTCTTAGCAAAATGTGTTTCTATGAAAGTTGTTCACGCCTGTGATTCTCCAGGTTCCCAGCCCAACGATGAGACGCCTCTGGGGATGGGAGCCACTCTGGACATTCAGAGGCAGCAGAGAATGGATCTGCTCGACCAGCAGCTGCTACTGGCCCAGTACAACGAGGCCCGGAGGAACGTCAGACGTCAGCCACAGGTAAGACTCGCACACGCACACACGCACGCACGCACACGCACACGCACACACACCAGGAGGTCCTCAGATCCACACACACAAGGCTTTGTTTTTGTTTATCATTTATATTCTAGTGCCATGAAACTCTATAGCTGTTTCTGGAATCTGGAAAATCCCTTTGTATACGTTTTAATAAAAGGTTATAAAAACCAATTAAACCTAAATGAATAGGTTTGTTACCTTTGCACAGAGTTGGGTAGTAATTAATTATATTTACTCAATTACATTTACTTGAGTAACTTTTTGAAAAAAATTACTTTTATGAGTATTTTTACTATGCTGTACTTTTTACTTTTACTTGAGTAACTTTATTATAAAGTATATCCAATCTTACATGAGTAAAATTTCTGTATTCTCCACCCACTGTGAGGAGCTTCACTGAAGGAAGTACAAACATGTTTTAATCAAAAATTCACCAGAGACACACACCTGCAGTTTCTGCTAAAATTTCAGAAGTTTTTTTTCTTTTTTTTCACTGAAAGAAACTGATTTAGAAAAAAAAATGTTTTGCCTTCTTTTGCTTTTTTTGTTTTTTCACTGTTTCTATGAATTCTTCTTTTGCTATTTTTTTTTTTACTACTTTTGTGAATTTTTATCATTTCCCCCCCCCCTTAAAATACCAAAATTTCCAACTGACATTACATTTTGGTCCATCTGATTATGTCAGGGTGGGCTGCTGCAGTGGACCAGGTTATTTCCCTCTTTGAGACACAGAGGACAGAACAGACCTCCAGTCCAACCCCACCCTGAGGCCCAGACACACCAGTCCACACAACCTCCATTACTGGAAAACTCTCCTGTTGCAGAGGAACAGGTGGCGCAGAAAAACCCGACGTCCTGCCTGATCTGTGTCAAAATGACTGCCAGTTTTATTGGCGTCCCGCTCTAACTGTGCAACTTTCCACAGGTTGCCCGGTTAGTGGAAATGGGCTTTTCCAGAATCGACGCCCTCGAGGCCCTCAGAGCTTCAAATAACGACATTAACATGGCGACCAACTTCCTCCTGCAGCACTGAGGAGAAAGAACCAGGGGGTGAAAAAAAAGGAAAAAAAAAAAGAAAAGGGAAGAGAAGAGGAATAAAGACAGCACATGAAAGCAGCTCAGCAAAAATAAATGAGAAAGAGAGAAAAGCTGTTGCTCCGAACCAAAGACTGGGAGTGCTGGAGAATTGGAGAGAAGTCAAAAGAATATTTTAAGAGATAAATTGCAGGCAGCGCCTCTGCTCCCTGATGCAGGGTTGAGCAAAGGTAACCCGAACTGAGGCCGACCGCAAATTGGTTCATGGAGAAGTGTGAAGCACAAGGCGAAAAGTGGCATTGCTCTCTCACGGTCGTTATAGAGGAAAACTGAGGGCTCTTAACATAAGGCAGATACATTTGAGCTCAAACTGCAACGAATCGCCTGTCAACAACACAAGACATGAAGAAGATTTTAGCTCTCTACAAACATTTACGTAGAAAATACCAGCTCTATTACAGGCTTGAGACAGACCCTTCATGTGGAGACCATGTTAAAGTTGCACATAAACATTTCTATTTATCTTGATGCCACACGATACTGTTTTTCAAAATGGCTACTTTGTGAGTTAAAATTTAGATTTGCTCCTTACGCTAATTCGAAATCATGGGCGGGGGGTGAAATGCACCGGTTCTTTAAAATAATGCATCAGGATGTTTTTGCGATTTATGTCTCGGCTTCATGCTGTAATTGATAAACTGGCACCTTTGGCCAGTCGTCGTCACGCAGACGTATGAAGGGATCTGAACGATGTGGGCATCGCGACCCATTTCACCAGGATTTTAACCGCACCGGTGTTTGTTGGCAGAGATGTAGCAGAGCTGAGCTTTTTCCTGATTTAGACGCTAGAAGCAGTTAGCCTGACTCGCACTTAACTTACTGAGCCACACTTCTTCAAGCCGACTGGTTTGGCTCAGTCGAGCTCTGTTGCCGTGACGCTGGTTAGACGGGCTTTCTCGGGGTCTGCGTGGCCGCTTCTCGTGTCCGTAACATCGTATCGTGCGGCGCAGAGCAGAGCAACCCGTTTCGGCTTTATTTATTTCGTCTTAAAGTGAGTTTGTTTTTTGTATTTTTCCCCCCCCCCCCTCTGTTGGCACTCTGGTTTTGAGTCATCAGTCTTAAGGGTCTGTTGGTATTTATTATGCAATTCCATAACGAGAAATTTATGGAAACTTTGCACTGCATAGTACCTGCTCTGTGTACTTGAACATAGATGCAAAAGATGTTATATTGCAGCCACTGTGTATTGATGTCAAAGACAGATGCTGATTTTATATTTTGTGCATAATGTTAATTATATATATAAATATATACATATATATGACCACTGAACTGAATCTTTGGTGTTTGTGCCATTTTTGAGAGCGATACTGTAATAAATGGCAGAGATGAGGGATTTGTTGCATGGACAACGTTCTGTTGTGCTGTAATGATTCAAATTTGATCTGTGAATAAAAAAAAACAAACTTATGAATTTCTTTTTGTTCATTTTGTCTTTACTCTCTTTAATATTTTTTTTTACATAATTTTACGTTGCTTATGAATAATTTAGCCATTTTTAACCATAAAATTAGAACTGCACCACCACAATCGGAAAAGTTAGATGTTTTTGAGCAGTGAAGGCACCATATGTTGACATCATGAACTTACAATAAAGTCACAGGAAACACTAAAGGAGTGAGAAGCTTTTTAAAAGAATTACAACCATTGTGTCTGTCTCTGATTCACCCTTTATAATAAATTTAATCATAGGCCTATTCTCATTTTCAGTAAACATTTATTTTTTCTATTTGGAGCAAAACTTCCAAGCCTCAATTAAAAACAAACACTAAGCTAATATTTAATGTTTTGACTACGTGTTTCTTTTATAAATCACTAATGTTCAGCTGTCAAATAAATTAGCTTTTTGTTACTCATGGGCTTTCTAAACTAATTTCTTTCATCTCTGAAACCTGGCCACAACTCCCGTGGGTTATTTATTTTTAGCTGTTGCAGTACTGACTTTTAAACACACGGTGGCACTCGTTTAATAAATAAAAATCACTGGCTACTGTTAATCCTTTGTCCTGAGGACACACCACTGCATATTTTGTCAGCTACCTGAATGATGTGCTTGTTGTCTTCTGCTGCTCTGATTTTATTTGGCATCTGAAAAGAAAAAAAAAAACTTCTTTAAAAAGCTGTGGAAAAAATAGCCATATAACATGTTTTTTTATTTTAATTTTATTTATTTATTTAAATCACCATACGACCATAAAAAGCCTCTTAAATAGATTCACATTAAACCTTTTCGTTCTCAGCACTGTGATATTTTGTAGAAAAGATTGTGAGTTATTTCATAATCAAACTGGATTTGATACGAGCATCAAATGTGGGTTTGTACTTTGAAGAAATCATCTCAATAACACAAATTAAACAGCAGCAATTTAACACTGAGGTACACTTTGATGAATTTGGGAAATCGTGACTGAATTAAAAAAAAAAGAAGAAAAAAAAAGTACCCAGGAAATGTGACGCTCTATTTGGTCGCTAGGTGGCGACAAAAGAGGCAGATCTGAGGTAGCGTTGCTGGGTTACATCGCCCTGCCACACCCACCGGCTCACAGACAGCGGCTCCAGCAGACAGACACGCTGCAGGGTGGATCAATTTCAGCTCAGAAGATTTATGCACATCCTCACATCAGAGTTTTAAAATCTTATGATACCCCTAATATTTTCTGAAAGCACACGGGGAAAGTCTTTTTTTTTTTTCTTCTTTTACATAAATATATATTGTTGCTGTATGGCTCTGAAAGAGCAAAAAGAGCTCAGAAGAGCAGGTAGGCTGGAGACGATTTTAATGGCTGCTGGGCTGGAAAACAGCTTAAGCCAAAGTAATCACGTGGCTCTGAGTGTTGCTGCTTTTCCATGTTTTTACAATGATCCTCCGTTTTTTCAGAACATTTCTTTATAATGCAACATAATCTTACATTCTTCATCAATTGTAATATAAATGAGTCCAAGGTCAAGTTTGTACACAAGTCACTTATATTCCAAAGCAAAAATATTTTTCAAATTAGAATCTTTTATTCTTATTATTTTTATGTGATCCCAAATCTTTCTGGAATTTATTGTACTTCACTGAGAATTTGAGGAGCAAATGATGTGATGATGATGTGTGATGTTCCCCCCTTCATCTGGCAGAAAAGCCATTATCATTTATTGTACACCCAGCCAAAGCCTTGGAAAACATCAGCACTTTTTGAGCGTTATTTGTCATTCCAGGTTATTCGCCTGTGACTCTATTAGCCAAGGCCTACTGTACTACATTATGATGTACCGCTGCTCGAAAGAAAAAGCATCTCTGTCGAGGTCACATGAAGAGAGGGGGTTTCGCTGCTTAGTTGGATTTATGGTCAATTATTACATACAGTTGAAACCAGATATGTATATACACCAATTTTTTTTTTCTCTTGCTTCTGGTCAGTTAGAATTATATAAATTATTTCTATTTGCTAAACGACAGTAAACTTAGCAAGATTTTTTTATTTTTTAGAAATTTCTTTTGTAATTTTCTTCATATTCAGGATGTCACATGTATTTGGTCAGTATCGGGGACAGTTTGCTGGAGTTCTGGCTCGTTCCTCCTGACAGAACAGGTGGAACCGGGTCAGATTTGTAGGCCGCCTCATCCGCACACGCCTTTTCACAAATTCTCCACAGGGTTGAAATTGGGGATCAGTGACAGCCATGCCTAAATGAAACCACTTCAAAACCGCTTTGACTGTACTTGTAGGGTTATGACCAGTATGCGAGCAAGCTTTTACTTGCTCCAATGTTCTTTTCTCATGATGCCACCTATTCAATGAACTGCCACCCCCATACTTCACGTTTAGAGTGGTACGAGCATCTCTGTTTTTCCTCTAAATGTAATTATAGCCAGTTTTTCAGCCAGTGCTTCAGTTTTATCCAACCACAGGTCAAGTCTCCAAAATCAAACGTCTTCGTTGCTGTGTGCATCTGCCCATTGCAATCCGGCTTTTCGTGTTTCCTTGGACATAAAGGCTTCTTCGTCGATGACTGGCCCTTCAGCCCATGTCGATACAGGACGTGTTCCACTCTGGATAATGATACAGTCTTAACGGCTTCAGCCAACATCTTCACAAGGTCTTTGGATTTCATTCTGGGGTCTATCTGCACATGTCAGAACCAAAGGACGTTCATCGCTGGGACACAGAACCCGTCTCCTCCTGGAGCATTATGATGGTTGGACATTCCCATCATGTCTATGCTTGCATATAATTGTTTGAGTAGATTAAGGCAGCACCTTCAAGCATCAGTAAATTGTTCCCAAGGAGGAACCAGGCGTGTGCAGCTGCACAATTCTCTTCCTGATATCTTGGCTGATTTCTTTTGACCTTCCAAATATGAAAGCAGGGTGATCTTAAGTAAACCCGCAGGTGCGCGTCCAACTAACTCATAAGCGTCATTTTCATGTGGCCGATTCGTTGTTCAAACCTATAGAAGCACCAATAAAACTGTTTTTTTTTTTTTTTTACTTTTTATTTTGCTGGACTTTGCATGTGGGTTTAGTTAGGCTTGGCTGGAAACCTGAACCTGATCTGAGTCAATGGGGGGGAATCCAGGAGTTCAAAAGCTGGAGTAAAATTCAACGTTAGGAGGTGGAATCTGATCTGGCTCGATGTGGAGCAGAAAAGGCAAACAGTAAGGTATGCCAAAGATGTTTTCCTAGAGTTAATACAGTGAACGAGTTTTCCCGTGTGAAGAAGGGCGCCATTATCCGTATCGACGCCTCGCAACCCGCCGAGGGTTAATGTGTCACTGTCTGTCACGCTAGAGAGGCTAAACCTTCAAAAACAAACCTAAATGAAAAATCTTGCATCACATTAAAGTTTATAAACCGGGGGTGCGGGGGGAAGTAGATCAAGGTTCACGCTTCCTCTTGGGAGGCTTGATTAGAAGAACGTGTTGTTGAAAAATCTGGCTGTTTGTGTAAGAACGGCAAATAAAAAGCCCAGTTTGCACTCTGCAACAAGCCAAGCAGGAGATTCAGTAAGCGTGTGGAGGAAGGTGCTGTGATCCATCCCGAGGCTGACTGAACCTTTTGACCTGAACCTCCGCCATGAAAGCTGATAGTGGCAGAATCATGCCGTGGGGCTGCTTTTGTTCAGCAGGGACGGGGTACGCTGGCCAAAGCTGGAGTGAAGAAATGAGGGAAAAACCGAAAGAAAACCTGTGGATATTTTTTTGTGTGGTGCTCCATCTCTTCACGTGGCAAACAGCTGTTTGGTTTCTTATCGCAGATTTAATGTCTTTTGCACAGAGGAGATGTGGATCCAGATTTAAGCTGCTGCACCTGGAGTCTCCGGCTTTTGAAGGCTTTTCACCTCTCCTCTGTTTCTTCTTCTCCCTCTTACTTGTCTTCATTTTGTGCGGATCAAAAAGCACGCACGCAGGAGCGCAAGAGCGTTCTCGCCTTGGTTTTCATTTTTGGGGTTGTTACGTCACTGCTGTCACGATTAAACCCAGAAAAAAGTGAAAAATGAAATCAATACGAAGAACCCAATGCTGTTTTCCTTACCACCAGGAAACAGCATTGCCCTCGTTTAAATAATCAGCGTTTACTAAGAAAATCAGTTTTCTTGTTTACATGCCTGCTGCTGCTGCTGCTGGTGCTGGTGATGGTGAGCACGTCTCACTTCAAACACTCCGAGGTCATCACCAGCTCCAGCGCCATGTTCCCCCCTCACTAGCTCTGTTGCCATGGTGAGCGCATGTGGTTTTTGTGTGGTTGCCATGGGGACCTTGTATTACAGCCTGCCGCCTGCTCTCATCATGTTTCTGCACGATCATTTGTATGCCTGCTGTACGCCGATGCTTAAGAAACATCAGAGAACCGCCCTGCAGGACCGCCTTTCTGTGGAAACATGCCTCGTTTATTCCTGTCGCTTTTTTCTCCCCCCCCCGCCCCAGTGCATGGAAAAATACCAAACCAGCTGAACGGTGTCTCTCTCTTTCTCACTGTGACTTTGCACGATTTATTTTTATTTCTTTTGCATTTAGGATGGGAGGTGTGGGGAGGGAGAAAAAAAAAATGACATCAAATGAATGCGTGTCATTTGCAACAATAATGTTCTTATTCTGTTTCTGAGCGCAGAGTTCACAGACTGGAAGGCAGGGATGCCAGATGCCTCCCACTGATACTCAGAATAATATGCAAGCTTGTGCACTTTGAGATAATGGCACCATGTGTTTGCTTGATTCGCTTTAACAATTGCTTCGAAACAGCTGCAGACAAAATCTTTCACACTATGCGTTGCGCACTCCAAGATTTGTAAATGCATTTTGTACGCTGGATCAGACTTCTGAGGTCGTGCAGCTGCCACTGTTTTCTTTCACTCATTTTTTTTATTTTTTATTTTTTATGTGCAACTTCTCAGTTAATGGAGCGCAGCGTTGTACCTGCCCTGCAGGCCAGCGAGAGGTCTGGCATTTCATTTCCATTGTATGCCACTCGTGATCTGTTTAGTCTGAGCTCGCTCGTGTCACATCAAAAGGGAAGCAATTTTCTTTAATCATCAGGGTCTGGCTGAGTCCACTGCAAAATATGTAGGCTTGCAAAACCTGCAAATCACAGATTTCTCCGAAAATCTGCGTGCACACATACCTGATCACAAGAAACATTTATATTTTTATTTAAATTGTCAGTATTTTTGATATTAGGCAAGGAGTCCAATATATGGAACTAAATAGGTGCCATCAGGATTTGACTCAAAAATGTCTCTGAAATTTGAATGTCATATATTTGTACTTACTTTTTCAGGGTTAAAATGTGAAAAAGTAAGTACAAATATACAGCATTCAAATTTCAGAGGAATTTGTAATTCAAATCCTGATGGCACATATTTACTTCCATATAGAGGGGATCGGTTTATGACTCTTCTGAGGTGATAAGGAAGCCTGAGTTGCATTAGTGGAGGATTGTTGGGTCTGTTGTCTCTCATCTTCCTCTTGACAATACTCCACACACTCCACAGAGTGAACCATATATTGGTGTTTTGGCAGTGTGGACAGGTGCCAAAATCCTGCTAAAAATCAAATCAGCTTCTCCACAAAGCTTGTCAGCAGAGGAAATTGTGAATCACATGAATCCACCACTGAGCAACAACACAGCTCTTTTTCTTCTTCCAGCTCACTTCCTGCATGCATCTGTGTCTGTTGATCTTTTTTGGATTGCTCTCCCTGTGGAGAGTAACAGTGATTCTGTTATTGGCCATATGTCATATTCAAAATGTCTAATAAACCTCCCAGAAGTCATGGTTTTCATTTGCTGTACTTCGTAGCAAAATTAACATAAAAAAATCTTTGAAACATATTGTTCTGTATGTGTGTGAGAAATATGGATTTCTTTTTTCTGACACATTCATCTGTTTTTGTGATTTGGTTGGAAAGGAAAATATGTATTTTTCCAACTTTACATGCAATTAGGTGTAATGGTGTCACTTTTTCAATTGAAATATTGATACAGATCAAATGTTCTATATTTTCTGCTTCATTGAGACGCAACAGTGGAAAACCAGTCCATGAAACCTATTCAGAAGGGAGACAGGAGTTAGTGCCTTTTCCCCCTCCTCTCTCTCTCTCTGACCCTCAATGCTGTCAGGAATCCCTCCTCTGCATCCTCTGACCTTTAATAAGGCTGCCTTCTCCTGTAATTGTACACACACAAGGTATGGCATGAGCGGCTGCTTGGTGGGTTTTTGGGGGGTGGCGGGGTGGGGGGGGCGTTTATTTTTAAGTACCTGTACACTAGCTTGTTTCTATAACCGTAATGAACACAGAGTTCACATCGAGACCCCCTAGTTAACGTGATGATGGAAGTTTTCCCCTCCCACCTCTCCTCTATGTGAACACTCACAAACACTCCAACAGATCCATTACATCCGAACCAGAACCAGCTTCCCCTGAACACTTCCGACGCTGTCCTGACTGTGGAAGCCTCCAGCTGCTGGCGCATTCATCATGGAGGCTTTGAGCTGATTCCGCCTGTCTTTCTGCACCGCTGACAAACAGCAAGTAGACTTTTCCTTGACTCAACAGCTATTAAGGAGGCGTTTCAGCAGACCGCTGTCCCCCCCTCCCCCACTCTGCCCCGTGCTTTCTGCCCGCTTGCTCTCAGACCCGGTCCAGTTTTCAGCTCTTGTCAGTGTTTCTAAGTTGTGAACACTGACACGTTCTGTTCGAGAAAGCCAGTTCAGTAATTTTGCGTAATTAAAATGCCATGGGTGGGAAAAAGTGGATCCAAAGTTGGGAAACACATTTGATCTGGGAATTAAGAAAAAAATAAATACATTAAATCCAGTTAATCTAGGAATGAATTTACCAAAAAGGCTGATGCAAAACGAAATTACTAAAAAGCAACTAAGATTTTACTGAGGCTAAAAATGATAAAGAAAATGACAAGTAAGTTGAAAATATCCCAACTCACAAAATTAATAAAGAAAAAAAAAATTAAATATTCACTTAAGTCATTGACCAAATTCACCAAGTGAACCACGTCACTGCATTATTTACATTAATTACAAACAGACTAACTTCAATTTCTGCTCACTGCTATGACTTTCTGCTTGCAGCTAATGAAGACAGGATATTTGAGATAAGAATGTCAATAAAAAAACATTCTTAGTAAAGAAGAAGTATGTTTCATACCTGTCTAAATGTTGCTATTTTCAAAAATATACTTAGTCTTTTAGAGAATATGGATTATATTCATCATAATCCATAGTCTAATAGTTCCAATATGTGCAAGAAAGAAAAAACGAAGCCAGACAAGTTAATATTTTTACAAATTTACTATCAAATGTCCCAAAAAGAAACTGCTGACCTCATACTAAATAAAGAAAAGGTCTCAGAGAGCTCGTCTAATTTTATTATAGGGTTGAATTTGGTGCACACCAATCTAAACAAAGTTTGAACACATTGCTCACATCATGTGATACGCATGTGTGATTTCAATCATTTTACTTCTATTGCTTGAATTTCACAGTGCCGGAAAAGGTGCAAGTAAATTTGTACGTATGCAAATAAAACTACACATACTTTTCAGGGAGTTAAACTGTCATAAAATGACCACAACGCTCTGATTTCAAATAAAAAACGATATTTTTTTTTCAACTAATCATACGTCCTATAAGTAAAAGCTAAAATTAATGCGTGGTTATTGATTCAGATAGTCAAAAGTCAAAGCGTTGGTGTTTCACCGGACAGAGCTTGGATGTTTTTGAATAATATTGATCACGTTTTATGTAATATAGATTTTGTGACACTCTCTGTATAAATAACAAACATCTTTCCCCCCCATTCTCTGCTATTCTGTCTTGTCTGCATGTAGAAGCAGAACTTTGATCACCACAGTGCTGTGAATATGATAACACACAGCTCACAGTGTTTTTTTTTTTCTTTGTATTTTTTTGGTCATGTTTAAATACAAAAAGATCCCCTCTCCTCCTCCCCCCCACACCCGTCTCTGTGCTGATTCACAACGGTCCGGAGCCAGCCGGCTCTGGAAGCTTGTCTCCATGGAGACAAGGGTGGGAAGAGACGAGTGGCGATGTTGCTGGCAGAACAGCAGCACCGAATCAACCATGTGTTTCACTATGTGTTTGGGTGGATGTGTGGGCTCACCAGCGACAAACACGGAGGGAGATTCCTCAGCAGAAGCAGCAATTGTGTCGTCTAGCAGCAGCAGCGCGCGATGGGACCTGTCAAATCCAGCAGACAGCTCGTATCAATAAGCTTTGGTGCTTTGGTCCACGTTGATCGATGGTGCCCGTTGTGCCAAGCAGAGAGTGTGACTGATTTTGTACGTCAGTCGTGTTCTCAGATGTAAATTTGCTCCCTCAGATGTATTTACATCTGAGGGAGCAAAAAGGTACATTTATCAAACAGCTGCCAGGGTGTCAAAATAAAGGTTCAAGTCACATCTTTCATTCTTTAACGCGGCCGGGGTTGGCTACAAGGCGAGAAAAAATGTACAATCAGAAATCCTTAGAGGGATCTGAATGAAACGTAAGAAAAACAGCACAAATGCGTAAAAACACTTTAAAGTATTTATGTCCTGTGATTCCATCCCCCTTCCCATCTCGTCAACCTCAGACCTCCCCATACTTCGATGGGATTTTACATCAACAACAAGTACAACATAGCTGTGAATGTTAAGGATAGTGATGCATTGTTTTCAAGCTTTTTTTACAAATGAAAAATTGAAATGTGTGGCATGCTTTTGTATTCATCCACATTTACTCTGACGTCTCTTGACTTAAAACATGCACCCACAGGCCCTCAGATGTACTAAACAGCACCGTGGAAACCGAGGAGCGCAGAAGACGTGGAGACGTTCGGCACATGATTAGTTGAGAAACGACATCCTGAAAATCTCACAGAGCAACAACCAGGTCTAAGTCCAGGAGAGGAGCTGCGTTGAAAATTGTTGTTTTCAGACGTTTTCTCCTTTAAATCTGAACGAGCTCAAACAGTTTCGCAAAGAAAATGAGGTGGAAACGTTCTAAATGTTTGAAACTGTTAAGAGACAAACAGTTTAAGACTTGTGGCTGCAATTGCAGCAACGTTTTGCTTTACAAAGTATTTAATCAGGATTCTGACTATAAATGCCAGCCACATCGTTAGGAATATTACTATTAAAAAAATAAAGACACGCTTTTTCTTGCACTTTGCAATTATGTAATACACTTATTATTCCTGAACAACTTACTGCTATTCTAAGTAGGGACAGAGAATGCGTTTAAGAGTTTTAATCAGACCAATAATTTTCAAAATTTCTTACTACTTGCCTCTTTAAATGCTACTATTTGTCATTTTACTTTTCACCTTTTTTTTTTATTTTTAGAAAGAAACGGAGCTGAAGTGAAATAGTGGTGACACAAAGCTTTCACACAGAAAATGCTTTTTTTGTAATTGACCTGCTGCTCACCCACCTCACTAAAAAACGTCTGAAAGCTCTGACGCCAAAACAACAGAGAGGTGGAAATGCCAATTTAGCAGGAGGTGGAAAGTGTGGGGAGAAACAGTTAGTCATTGTTTAGGAAGGGTTGAGAATATTTATGCAAAGTGTGAAGTCCCAAGGGCTTGATTTTTCCAAATTTTATGTTACGTGACACTGACGAGTGCTTCTAATTTACGGTCTAACCTGAAGAGGTTAAACACAAGAGACAAATGATTATAGTCACCGCTTTGGGAAGTTTAAGGTCCTGTGTAAGACTTTTAACTTGGTCAGTGTCTCAACTTTATCCCCAGCTAAACCTTTCTCCGTAATCACATCCACAGCTCTCTCCTCAGTTGTTGCATGTGGTGTTTATCCTTAAAATAAATAAATCTGCAGAATGTCACGCTGAGAAATGTTAGAAAGCCTATCCTTGAATTTGAGCATTTTTATTCACTGGAAATTTTATTTTTAGATTAAAGATTATTGTTTTTACTTTAGTAATCAGTTTTTTCTTAGTGATTCTAATTCATTATGTCTATTTCTTGTGTCTAGTTGTTTTTTGTTAACTCATATTTAATTATGTTCCTTAAGTCTACTCTTTCTTTAGCGTTAGAGTTATTTCCCAGTCCCCTATCTGCTGTCTCTCGCCCCCTGTGCCATTTTCTCTCTCTCTCTTTCTCTCCTTACACCTGCAATCAGTTAGCCAATCAGGCCGGGTCCATTGTCCCACATTCACTCTCCCAGTACTTAAACACTTCCGCTCCTCTCACTTTTTGCTGGTTACTCCCATTATCATTTTGTTTCTGGATTCCTGTGTTTTCCTCTGCTGTGGCTCCGTGCGTTTCCTGTGTCTCCACTGTTTTGGTTGTAAGTTTTTGTTCTTCGCTTTTGTCATACCCTTAAATAAACCTCTGCGCCACTTCAGGAGCAATCTAATTAATAAATAAATGTCACCTCATAACTTCATCTCAGTAAAAGCAGCTGCTCTGTGAAAGGCTTGAGAAATGGTTAGAAAACGGCATCACGACAGGCCAGGATACAACTCTGAAAATGTTAAAGAAAATTAAGACTCTAAAGCAATATCACAAGGTATTGTCATTACCCAAAAATGGAAGAACTATAGTGTAAATAATGATAAATGCAAACCATTTTTCTACTAGTTATAGAAGCCAACAAAGATCATGTTAAACTGGGCCCAGGCAAAGCTGTCAACTGGCCTGGAAAAAAGTATTAAGGTCGGATAAAACCGTGGCTGACTTATCTGGCAAAGTAGGTTGTAAAAGTAAAAACCAAATACAAACAAAAAAAACTTAAATGCATGCTGTTAGAAAACTGCATGATGTTTCGGGTGTGAAAAAGGGGAATGAGAGAAATATTATGAAGCTTTTTGCACACATTAATTTGTATTAGCCCAGATTTCCAATCAGGGTTAATAACATGTTAATATTATTTTTATAACACTTAAAAATCAAACCCTAGAGACATAGTTTTTCTTGGCAATTTAGCAATTACTAAAAATTAATGCAGCAATTTGTTTATGACAAGAAAGAAGAAGTTGCTGGAGAGAAAAACGAAACATCAAAATGACCTTTTTCTCAACTTTAGTCTTGCAAAAAACTTTCTATTTTTTTATTTTTATTTTTTTTACCTTTAGCTCATCAAGATTTTGTCAGAAGTATTTAGTTGAAAGAAGGTTTGCTGCCAGTAAGACTAAAAAAGCTGCAGGCTAGTTACATTCCACAAATTCTTTCCGAAATGAAATCCTTTCGGGGAATCAGTCGCTGGATGTCAGACTCAATTAGTTAAAGATTTGTAAAATAAAGGTTTTAGACTCAGGCCTTAAAGATACAAACATAAACATTTGCGATAACCTGACAGCACTGAGGTTATTTGGTGTTTAATATGTTAATAATTACTCCAAACTGGAAAATCTTGAAGACAACTAACATATTTTTCATCACATTAGGACGTTTTTTTCCCCCCTTAAACAAACATGTAGACTTGAGAAAACACGAAACCCCTGAGGCTCAGTGGTAATAATTCATGTTCCTTTCTTGCTTTGGCAGGTCAGACTGCTGTGCACTTGATCAATTATCTCATAAAGCGACGCGCAAGTAGAGCAGAGAGCTTTTGAAGTTATGAAACAAAATATTTGGACGATTATTTTCGTGAGACTGTGGAAGAAAAAAGTTCCACCATCGTCCCGAAGGCGGTACAGCGCATGGTTGGTGATTATTGGTTCTGTTACGAAACAAAGAAAACAAACTTCAGACACGTTCTGCAGATTTTGGCACACTTTGCTGGTGTCGATTTGCTTTTGCTTGATATGTAATTCGGGTTATTTCTTAATTTAATTCTTTGTTGATTATTAATTTATTAGTTTTACCCTGTAGTGCTTATTACTTATCGATATCAGTGTAACTACTTGTGCTGTAAAGAATTAGCTGAAACTAAAATGCGAACTCCAGAAATTTGAGTACTTATCAAGTTATCAAAACACGAGCACCGATCGAGTACGTCTGTCGCTTTATCCATGGCTACTTCAGCGTTCAGTACCTGACATGTTGTCCGTTTTAGAGGCTCCCACGTACTCGAGTGTACTTCACTCCGCAGAGATCCACGAGTACTCGAGACAGACTTGATGCAAATTCAAGACTCGCAAAGGTCAATTTTTACAACCAAGTATACAAACTCGTTGTTGCACAGTAAACTGCCGAGCGGCAGGAAACAGTTTTCACCTCGAATTGTTTTGGACAAACCTCTGACAAAGGTTAAGGGGGCAAGCAAAATAAAGTAACCTTAACTGTTCTTTTTTTGAAAACTTTCATCCATCCATCCATTTTCTAAATAGGCAACGCTCCAAAGGGGGACTGATGCCGACCTCCTGTAAGCAAATATGGGCTATAAATGTTTCTAAATCTCAATTTTAGCAAGATACAACGCTATATTCTGTCTGCATGACATCTCTAATGTCATATTGTTCCTCTCATCACCTCATCCATTGGTCTCTCCCTCTGCCTGCTGTACACAAAAGCAGCTCTTTTAATGCGGTTCTCCATCTTCTGGGAATGCTGTCAGGAGCATAATGGCCCATTAAGGCAAGGAAATATAACTCTTTGCCGTTTCAACATGTCGAGGTACGCAGTAATGGTGCTGCGTCCTGAGTCGTGGGGATGATTACAATTCCCAGCATAGATGGGTCGGATCCATTTTCCGTCTTATCCAATAGTTCCATTACTCAGCTGCTATAGATGTGGAGAGCAAACAAGCTGCAAAGCATCATTGATTGTCAGGATTGTTTACAACCACAACTGTGATTATTCTGCACGGCCTTCAGGATGCTTTGGTTTTATAAAGTTATCAAAATAGAATGGATTTTTTTTTTGTAGCCACAATAATAAAGAAATTCCAAACAAAGACCAAAGACAAGTTTTAGTCATCTGACGCTCTCTGATTTGCGCTTACTTGGTGTTGTTTTAATGCCGGTGTGATTTAGATCCAGTATTTCAGTTATTTATTAGGTTTTATTGGAAGCTTATTGCATCTGTTCCTCATTTTTACAATAATCTCACATGTTCTGTGTGTAATTTAACCATCGGCTTTTCAGTTCTGACAGTCAGTTCAGGTACTGGCCTGAGCACATGAGCAAGTCGGACAATATGAAACTCTTACAAAATTACAACTGCAGAATGGTACCTTATTCTCTTCAACATAACATGTTTTTTTTTGTTTTTTTTTTTTTTACCTGTCAGTTGCTTAACTACATTTTGTCTAAAAGAGTTTGGATCTATACTTAAATGTAATGGAGGACGATTGAACAACTAAAACTGGAAAACATCAGCTGAATTTTTGGCAACATCACCATAACTGGAAGATCCTAAAAAAATAATAATAAAATAAATATGTGCTACAGGTGTCTGAACTTCTCTCACACTTTCAATTTACTATAACACAATGGTTCATTTCTATTTTATATCGCACCACTCCTGCGCTGTTATTACCTTATTTTGGGAGTATCCCCAATATCATGATAGCACCTATTGTGCAAAACTAAGAGTAATTAGAGGTGTTACAGTCCTCCCCTCATGTCTGAAGATGTTTGCCTGTTCTTGTTGCGTATTTCTCCTCTCCTGCTCCACCCTTACAGCTTCAACATGCTGAGGCTCGATTGACTGGAGAGGCACGCTCTGGACATTGCAATGTCAGCACCAAGCACTGCAAGTGCAAGACTCTCAAACCTTCCCTTTGCAGTTTGCAGACCACACGCAGTACCGAGACAAACACACATCTTTGCCAAACAGCCATGCTTCCACTTAGGAAAAAAAAAAGGAAAAAATAGACAAATACAGATGCCTCCCAGAGCATGCACTCCTCACCCAGAGGAATGGGAAAAGCCTGAGCCACGGCCCAGATAAAACTGTCTCAAGGGTAAAATCAAAATTCAGAAATCAATCGTTGGCTTTTTGTCGTGTTTGCGCTGCTTGTTGCATCCACTTTCAGTGGGATGACATGCTGCTGTGATGAAAGTGGTTGCCAAGAGGAACAGTAAACTGAATAATGCAATATATATATAAGAATATAGATTTGTTTCTTAGAAAGATAAAATGCATCTCTGCTACATGAAGTATTTTATTTTTGTTTATTCAACACTAATGAATTAACATTATGATTCATGCAGACTCACTGAAGTAAATATAACAAACAAAATAAATGCATTAGAGTTTCTTCAGGGGTAGATGACCAAGAAAAATAAACAAATACTGCCAGTCGTTTTAGAGCTTTAAAATGTTTGGATATGTGGCATGAATGTCCAGTTCGTAAAAATAAGTAACAAGCAAAAACACTGATTGAATTAGACGGACAGATTTCATATTCCCAGAATAATGTAGTGGGAAGATTTTCTTTTCTTAGCAGGGACAGATGAAGCCGGTCAGAATTGAGAAGGATGGAGGACGATCCTTAAAAAAAAATCAACAGCACTGAGGTGCAGGTTCATTTTCTTAAACCTTAAACATACAGCTATATCTTTCCCTGTAAAACAAATCAAAACTGAAGCATCCTTCACCTATCACCTTACATTTACACACTACTTTGTGTTCGTCTTTCACTATCACCCAAAACTCCTATAAAATACATTAGACCTTGTTGCCGTGTGTTAAAGTTCAATGGATATGAATAACTTTGCATTGTTACACTGTGATGATGTCTTTCCCCTCTAATCCAAATATATACGTGTGCATAGAAGCTAACTTTATATATTCGTCTGGTGGCTTGTTGCTCTCATTTGTTCTCTGAAGCCACTGAGTTACCCAAAAATATTTTTCCAAATGGTAAAATCATCAATAAAACTGGAGTCCTCTATCCCCTCAGCTCTTTATCAGTCAGGAAGTACCTGTCTGGACCTGACCTGATTACAGAGAAAGTAGGTCTGATTTAACCTTCGCTGCAGCTGAATTACCCCAAAAGGACTCAGATGTGAGAACAGTCTGGGTTTGTGTTTTTTGGAAAGGACTGAAACACTTAATAAAATCTTTCTTTTATAGAGGAAAATAAATAGGAATATAAAAATTGCATGTGAGTTGGTATATAAATGTTTGATTAAAAAATTTAATGGATTATTGCTGACATTTACTCATCCAAAACTGAAGTCTTTTTTTTTTTTTTTGCTTAATGCAAGCTAATTGAACTGTTTGAGTGAATAACTACTGAAACATTTGTTTGACATTTTATTGCATTGACCCAGATGATATCATCTTGCGCATAATTGCTTGAAATATTAAAATTAATCTATTTCAGGAGTCTTGGATGAGTCATTTCTGAATTTAATTTTTAGAGCGCTGCTCATTTTATAAAGGATGCATCCATCCATCTATCCATCCATTTTCTTGCACCCTTTTTCCCTCAGTGGGGTCAGGAGGGTTGCTGGTGCCCATCTCCAGGAAACGTTTTGGGCGAGAGGCGGGGTCACCCTGGACAGGTCGCCAGTCTGTTGCAGGGCAACACAGAGACACACAGGACACACAACCATGCGCACACACACTCATACCTAGGGGCAATTTGGAGAGGCCAATTAACCTGACAGTCATGTTTTTGGACTGTGGGAGGAAACCGGAGTACCCGGAGAAAACCCACGCATACACAGGGTGAACATGCAAACTCCATGCAGAAAGACCCCAGGCCGGGAATCGAACCCAGAACCTTCTTGCTGCAAGGCAACAGCTCTACCAACTGCGCCACTGTGCAGCCCATAAAGGATGCATATTTTTTTAAATTTATTTTAATTCTTATTTGATGCTTAAAATGCTACAGCGTCATGTGTATCGTCACTGCTATCAGTTTGACCAGTTGCTGTGTAACAAAAGCATGCTAAATGGATAATCTTTATTTGAGAAATCCTTTTTAGTAATTGGTCTGCGAGGTCTTTAAGTCAGATTTGTTTTTCTTGCAGATTGTGACGAAGCGTATAATCTGGATTACGGCAGATCTGTCTGCTTCTGCTGGGAGATGGATGGGTTTATAATGATTCAAATTGCATTTTTGATTCCTATTTACGCACAAGTCACTTCATAAGCAGAAGCTGGAAGTTGCAGTCTCTTGTATTTTGTGATTCAGAGCCATTGCTGAGCCGGAGCTCTGCAAATTTAGGAGGGTGCCGTTATTATTACTATTATCCGTTTTTGACTTTCTTTTAGGCAAACTGGAGCCTGATTTGCACGGTGCGCATTACATTGTGATTAGACGACAGAAACCCTGGGCAGAGCTGTCTGTCAGCCTCTATCTGGCCTCTGCTCAGAGCACTTTGATTAGAAATGTTCGATCGTGAGCGTGATGGATGTGAGAAGACACTGTAGAGGCTTGTGGGGTGGCTTGAGCTGCAGTAGTAGCTGACGTTGCTGAGTTACAGCTGTCATCAAGATTTCTCCCAACAATTTTATGCGCATCAACAGAGCCACAACAGTGGGAACTGTCTGGTGCTGAAAGCTACTAAAATGACTGGAATCAGAGCTAATTTATCCACGAATAACTATATTAACATTCCAACCTCAGTAGTTTAAGTGGTGAGGGTAAAAAATGTTGCTGAGTGTTGCTTATTTCATCAGTTACTTAAAAAAAAAAATTTGTTTTACAATTACTGTACACATCCTTTTGGATTTTTGAAAATTCATTTGGTGACAGGAAAATATAAACCATAACGCAGTAAGTCAGGCACTTAAGCATTTTTTGTACATGCTACAAATATTGTGAGAATTACAGTAAGTGCAAATTTGGCCTCTGCTGGAGAATTCAAACATTGCATCCAATTATAACAATTAATCTCATTCTACATTATTCAGACGCTCTGTCTGCGTCGATGAATACTAACTCTCCTCGGCTATTTTCAATTAATTCAACTAATGATGAGTTGAGAACTTAAACACTCTTATAGGCAGTTTGTGGAACATTTTCACCCTACATGGTCAGACAATCATTAAGTATGGCGGGAGGGAGGCAGAAAACGAATGTGATGTTATTCCAAAAAGCAACCAACTCTGTCTGCATTAGTGGACTATAAAAAGGTGAACCTTTCATCCCAATGTATATGCATTATACAAAGTCCAGAAACTTCAAAAGCAGCCATGCTTTACTTCACAGATGTGACAGGACTTAAGTTTCCTAAGATGAAAGTTAAATATGTTTTAGATATAAATTGTGTTTCCAGTGTTTTGTGAGAAGACATTTTGCAACACTGAGAAAAACTTCTATAGCTTCTTCAGTAACATCAAAACATTTTTTTACAGCATTTACAGTTAAATATAAACAAAACCATTTCCAAATCATTACATTGTTTTCAAAAGGCAACATTTTTTATTTAATGTCTTTTCTCCCCTTTTCACAGCTCCATAAAGAAGGCGTTACGTGTCTAACCGTATTTTAGATCAAAGTCACATTAATATAAAATATATGATTACAGTCAAAAGATCACCGTCTCGTCTCGTGACATTGTCTGGTCTGCGCCACAAGGACAGGACTCCAATGCTGACGGATAGTGGAAACACTATTTTCATTTAGTAATTTAGAAACCATGGCTCACGGTTAACACGAGCGGTTTCTGATCAACTTTCAGCAAACGCCAGGCTGCGTTTTGCTAAGCATTTTGTGAATTTTCTCACATTTGTGTAAAGTCGTCATAAAGGTGGGACTACCCAATAATACTAAGTGAAAACCATGAATCTGTGTTTATTATCTTTATTGGATTATTAAAGCTGTGTCCTGTTTTGCATATTTATGAGTCTCCCCTGCCTCACATATGGCAATCACATCCTTTCTAGGTAATTAAAGATGACATGGGAACTGTAAGCCAGTTAATATTGATCAGTAATTGCAGGTGACCAGAATGACTGATGACCATGCAAATACAATGCTTACTGTAGTAAAGATAAGCTGTTTAGTGCACTCTCTGCCGCTCCATTGGTTTTAGTCTTCATGAAGCCTCCTCTGTGCAGACAAGGGAAATCCTCCGTGGAAACTGAGTGCATGTTGTTCAGCTGGTATATACTGTACCCGCATTAGCAATTTCCTTCTGCTTAAATTGTGTTGGTTTCTCATGGTTCACACAAAGAACAAACACATTGGGAATTACTTTAAATCTTGCATAAAAGTGAGGTTTTCCCTGCGTGATTCATGGTGCTTGATAAATCCTAATAAGGGCCCGGCTGATGGAACTGCCTCCCGGCAAACAATAATAAACACTGTCGTCGCAGACGGGGGAACAACACACACCAACGGAACAATGTGCACAGCGGCGGCAATATCCATCACAATGGCCAGCAGAATCAAATGTGCACATATCAACTTCGGTTAGCAATCAAACCGGACTAAAAGAGGATCTCTCCAGGTTTGGATTCATGTGCGGTGTTGTGTAATCCTACGTGAGGGCGGCACGGTGAGGAGAAGATGACAGTAAGATAGATGAGGGTTGTCATTGGACGACATGAAATGTTGCTGGGTCTTAGCTTTTGATTTCTCCCTGAATAGTGAAATGCAGGATACCTGTAATAAAAGCAAACCCTGGATTCAAACTCTTTCTGTTTGACTAAAGTCAAGCTTACAGTTTTCCCTCAGGTACAAGGTGTACTTTTATTTGATGTGGTAAACACACGTTTTCTGCTGGGACTCCAGCTTCAACCACAGTTTATAAAGAAATAGGGTACTTACCAGGCTTTAAAAAAAATTATCCATACTATTTGTGTGTTTTTGCGATAGTTTTATCCATTGTTATTCCCTTGGTGACCTTTTGACCTCTCTAGGCTCACCACTTGCACTTGTTTGACAACTGGAAAAGGCTTGAGCAGCCTGTGACGCTGAACTAGGGTAAAGATGTTCCCGTTGGGAATATTTTTGTCAAAAAAAAAAAATATCAATTTGAGGTATTTCAGATCAGGCATTTGCAGATGAAGAGTCCAAATACATTGTTATATTAACGTTAAGGTCAGCGTTCCTGAT
Source organism: Poecilia reticulata (assembly GCF_904066995.2). NCBI lineage: Eukaryota > Metazoa > Chordata > Actinopteri > Cyprinodontiformes > Poeciliidae > Poecilia > Poecilia reticulata. The sequence goes on along the minus strand of NC_088844.1, from coordinate 12,351,078 downwards.
GTAACGTTACATTTGAAAGAATATTGCATGACAGGAAGACTGCTGACCAAAAAGGACACAGGGGCTTTTCTGTCATTGGTGGGCTGGGGAGATAATAGTGGGACGTGTGCATCTCATTGCATCTGGCGTAAAACAATGACAGCATTTTAGAAGAAAGAACATCACGATAATAGGGAAACAAGTCGCCCATCTTTGCCGCCGATGGTCACATCGTTCCGTTGGTGTGTGTTGTTCTCCGACGATTTGTTTGAAGAGGTTTCAACAAGTCTCAAACTGTTTTCCTGAAGAATCCCTGTTGAGTTTACGTTTAACAGCTTCAGCTTTCGCTGCTCTAATTTTATTACTTGGCTAAGCGAACAGAGACAAAAACACAAAAAAACAAAGCATATTTAGCAATTTTTAAAATCATACTCTACTGTTTCCATGCTGGGGTATCCAGGCCAAACTGAAGCTTGCCGGAGATGGCAGCTCATGAGGAGGAGCGAGGGCGAGACGACGGGGTTAAAGGCAGCGTGGTCCCCTGGAATAAAGAAGGTGTTGTTCGCAAGACAATCGCAACAAATCTCTGGTTCTTCTCTTTGCCTCCGCCTGCTCCCCGTTTGTTTTTTTTGTAGTTTTTTTCCAATCCCTTTGCTTTACCATCCTCTCCTCAGCTCCTTGCTTTGACTGTTTGACTAATATCCCATTCTGCCTCCCCCCACCTCCCTCCTTCTTCTCTCATCCTCATTTCCCACCATAAATTCTCTCCTCCCGTTTTCCACTCAGCACACCCTTCGCTCTTCTCTCCTGTCTCGTTCCATTTCATCCGGTTTTTACTCTCTCCATTCTTCCTCCTTCCCTCTGATTCCTACTGCCTCATTAGAAAGAGCTTCCTCCATGAGTGCAGCTTTCTGGAGCTCAGAAGATGACGTTTTTGTTTTTTTTCATTTGCCATTGATTGGATTATTGTTTGGCTAGTAGCAGTACTGAATGCATGTTGCATGCCAGCTGTGTTTCTCCTTCCAACAAAATGACTTTTACACACTCCGGCCCAGTGACTGAGTCTGTTCCAGTTTTTGGTAAGCTGATCCCGCTGGCAGAAGCTACCAGAGACACTTCCTTTTCTGGAAGGACCTGATGCATCGTGTCAGTGATCCTCTGCCTCTTAACCCCGCTCCCCCGTCACCCCACCTCCTCTCTCTTTCACTCTATCTCTCTGCCAGGCTGTCTGTGGAGAGACTCGTTTCATTTCCCAACGTCTGTGGAGAGAGGAACAGCAGAAGTCAGCCGGTCGGCAGAGTGAGGAGATTGCGTGGATGACGCCTCTTTCTTCTCGTTCAGCCTTTCCTTTCTGCCACCAGTAGCTTTCTCTCTTCTCATCCACCATCTCTTTCAATCTAATCTCCATCTCAGTTATTTATTTTTTTGTATTTTTTTTTGAGAGAGTGTCTCCAGTTTTCATCCTCAGGTAGGCAGCAGCACATTCCTCCAGCAACACGCTCCTTCCTTCTACTTTCTTCTATTTTCTCCTACTTTCCTTAGAATATACCAACGTCCTCCTCCACCTTCTCATTCTCTTCCTCCATCTCTATTTTCTCCTCTTCCTCTGCCTCCACACCCTCGCCTGTGAGGGTGCTGGTGAGATTCGCCAATTGTGCTCACCAAAGGCAGCAAGTGGGAGTGGACCTCAAGCAAACCAGCAAGGCTTGCTCGCAGAAAGTGTGTGCCTGCGTGCGCTTTTGCAAATGTGGAGAGGAAGAAGAAGAGAGGAAGAGGAGGAGGAGGAGAAAGGGGAGTAGGTGGAGTGGAGGGAGTGAGAGAAAGAAAAGCATCAGCACAGTCTTCCCAGTCTCTCCTCTTTTCTCACACTCTACCCCCAGTCTGCATGGGAGCGAATCTGCCTCCTCTGCTCCTAAATGGACATTTCTGTGGCAACGTTGAGTCGCTGAAGGCAGCTCCGCTCCACAAGCTCCTACATGCTGGATTTTAACACAAGTGGGGAGCGGAGAGGAACTGGGGGAGATCTCTGAATATGAGTGATGAGGCTAAGGAGAAAGCAGGCGGCGGGAAAGGAGCCCATCGCAAGAAGAAAGGCAAAAAGGTAAGAGAGCGGAAAAGCTTCCTTTTAGCTCTCTGTGTGGCTGGGTTTGTTGTGAACGAAGTCTGAGGTTTCTGCTTGAGGTGCGCCTTACTCGCAAGGTGGGCAAGGCAAAAGTGGCCGAAGACTTGTTTTGATCGCTTTCAAACTATTTTATTTTCATTTGCTGTCTCCGACCACCAGGTTTTGTAACAGGTGCAGGTTTCCTGCCAGTATATTTAGAAGCACGGCGTGTGCGTCTGTTTGTTTTTCTCTTCCATTACTGCCCGTCTTCTGTGCGCGCTCTCAGACGGAAGGAGAAATATGCGCTCAGCCTCACCTGGAATGCTACCAAACCAAGCTGAGGAACCGTACATCAATCACCACTTATTATTTTCCTGATGCTGCAACTGGTTGGTCTGGTTGTTTTGTTGTTGCCGAAAATGAGTGACTAAGAGAGCTGCGGTATGTGAAGTGGGGAGAGAGAGAGAGAGAGAGCAGAGCAGAGCATGGGGATGTCCTCAGGGGTTAGGGTGGGGGCAGCAAGACGCACGTAACGCACAGGCATCTGTTGGGCTGTCAAACTCTCTCACAGCTGTGTGTGTGCATGTGTGTGTGTGCGTGTGTGTGTGTGGGTGTGTGTGTGTGCGTGTGTGCGCGTGTGTGTGTGTGTGTGTGTAAATGTGTTTGAGCCACATGCACTGTCTGGTAAACACCGTCCCGTTTTGCTCTCCCAGACCTGTTTTTAATGGTTTTATAATTGAAGGTGTTTGTTGCATGAACATGTTTTGACTTCTGACGTGGAATGTTTTGTTCTGTGATGAATTTTTCTGGATGCGTTTCAACATCTTGATTGTTTAGTTTTTTTTATCTCTCTCTTTCAAAATTACAAAAGATTACAACTCTGGCTTGCTCCAGTGCCTCCAGTGCTTTTGGGTCGACATGGTGACCCAAAAGACAAACTAGTCCAATTCATATGTAGTCATTATTAATAATCTTTACTGGTCCAAATTCTGCTCCAATCAATTAACTGCATTACAGCATAAGATTTGTTTGTATTCTCAGCAAGATGGGACATATGGCACTTTACCAGGGTGTCATTGTGACAGGGGATGGCATGAATGTTCAAACACTGATAAACAAGTGATCAAATTAGTAGATCAAGTTGAATTCTGAACATTTGCTTATTGGTAAATATAAGCTAGGCTTACAAAATCATGGGAGTGGAATCCTCCTGTGTTGTGCACAATGTAAACACACACACACAAAAAAAAGAGTCTAGTATTGGTCCTAAAATGGGTTTCAAGTTTGTTTCCTAATCAGCCCTTTCTTAGAGAGCTATTGCAAAGTTTGTTTGGAGTTTATATGTTCAACTGCCGTTCAAACTATAGTACTGAAAATTGATCTCTTAACAACACTGTGTAAATATATGAAATAAAAAGTCATTTTCTGATCTTTTGTCAACCTTATAGGATTAAAAGTATGATATGGATTTATGTGAGCTACTCTACACTCATCTTGGGTTGCCCAAAACTTTGTTTCAGGTTTCAAACCTATGGAGAAAGATTTTTTTTTTCAAAACCCAGTTATAATCATTAAACCACTTGTCACTTTTTCTGGCAAAGAAGGAGGGGCTTACCCAGAATGTCATTCAGGCAAGAGCTGTTAATGACTGCACTGCAATACTTACTGAATTTGCAAATTCACATAGGTCTCATCATGGCCCAAAGCAGTTCTATTAGGCAACAAGTATTCCAAAAGAACCTCCTTTTCTAAAATACGCTGGGAATCTTGTTGAGGTCCATGATATCATGACTCCTTTAAAGAAAAATACACATAAATCACCCTTCTTCCATCTGCAAGTCTAAATCCCACAGAGAAATGTTTGTTCACTAGAGATAATCCAGGATGTGCTCCATCTAAATCCATCTAATTTTTTAACTGTTTTCAAAGGAGACCTTTGACATCAGGAAGTCATAGAATGGAGAGAAAACCCAAAGCATAAAGACAAAGACAGCAGATCTGACACAGACACATTCAGTGTGTTCCATTAAATAATTTATAGCAGTGCTCAGTGGTTTAAAAAAAAAAAAAGCTGTCAATCTGGTTCCTCTCACTAGACTTATGTAAAGAAAATCTTTTAACACTGCTGAAAGAACCAGCAAACAAATACTTAATTTAAAAACATTTATTTATGTCTAGATGAATATTTGATTTTCTTCAAGTACTTCATACAAATTTAAGCACCATTATTCACTCTGCTCATAAATATTTTTTCATCTTTGCTCTTTACGGATCACACCCTCTTTTGACAGCTTTTGCTCATCCGGTCCTCAAGGCACTGTTTTTTGGGTATTTAAAATGTTTTCCTGATTCAAAGGAATGAATTACCTCAGCAGTTCACCATCGAGTTCTGCAACATGAATCAGGTGTTTCGAATAAGGGAACAATCTAAAACCTGCAGGGAACCCAATTAACCCGAACTCAAAAAAAAAAAAAAAAAAATGCCTTTATGGGTTTTATGGGCGCAAGAAAGTCAGTATTAATAGCAATGTAATCTCCTGTAGTGAAAAACCAGTAATTATTACAAACATTTCTTGTAATGTTATAAATTTTGAATGTGCTAGCCACAGCCACAAGAAAAATGTTCATGTTTAAATTATAATTAAATCACATATTACTAAAAACTTTGTTAGAATTTCCATCCATCCATTTTCTTTACATGGGAGGGGTGCTGGTGCCCATCTCCAGCTAACATTCTGGGCGAGAGGCGGGGTCACCTGTCTGTCACAGGTCAACACAGAGACACACAGGACAAACAACCATGCACACACACACTCACACCTAGGGACAATTTGGCCAATTAACCTGACAGTCATGTTTTGGGACTGTGGGAGGAAACCGGAGGACCCAGAGAGAACCCACGCATGCACAGGGAGAACATGCAAACTCCATGCAGAAAGACCGGGGCTGGGAATCAAACCAATAACCTTCTTGCTGTAAGGCAACAGCTCTACCAACTGCGCCACTGTGCAGCCCTTTTTAGAATATGTTCTCATATATCTGGGCTCCCATTCTTGTATGAACCTGTTGACTCTTCCAAAATATGACAGATAACATCGAAGGAAACCAAAGTAACTGTTTAATGAGCTCCTGTTGGTAATCATTGTGTAATGAGGTCAAGTAAACCCTTTTCCTTACTGTAGACTACGTGTATAAAATAGAAAATTACCTTGAATCATTGGCAGTCAGAGCTGGTATCCATGAAATATCGCATGTTGCAAAGGACCATCCAAAAAAGCAAGAGATAGCAAGATCAAAAAGGACAAAAAGACCTGACCTTATTCAACTTTACTTTACATGCAAGTAAAAATTGTGTCAAAGGTGGACATCAAACCGCCACCAAAGCAGGACTATATCTGAGTGTGCTGGTACTCAGTCCAAAATGCATCTCTACTAGATGTGAAAAAGCTCCAACAACGATTAAATCAATAATCGAAAAAAAAAATCTCAGTAGGGATACAGGCGCTAGCTCAGAGAAAACAGAAAGTGTGAACGTTGAATAGGGCATAATTTCAGTATCATGAGGATTCTACAGTTGCATCTCCCTTCCCTGTCATATGTAGATAAAGAAGGCTAAATTCAGCTATGGGATTAAGTCGGAGGCCCAAAGTTCTCACTGTTCTCCCCAACAAACCTCGACCCGTTATCTCCCGCTCACACACGCGTGCTGCGGACCTCGGCCCTGAAACTGAGAGCAGCAATAAGTAATACATATTCATGTTTACTTTCCCCCCCCCTCCCCGCCGTCTTCCGTACGTAATGTATGTCGTTTATTGTGCAAGCACGTACCCATGTGGGTTTGTGTTTTGCCGCGTGTGAGCTCGCGCGTGTGCCAGATAAGTATGCCAGATGTGTTAATGACTGTAGCCATGGCAACTAGTTTCTGCTCTGAGCGAATGATGTCGAGGGTGAGAGCAGGCAGGCAGGCAGGCGGGCGGGGGGGGTAGGAGGTGAATACAGTGACCAGAAGATGCATATATTTTTCATGAGGCATCTCCAGTGACAGGTGGAAAGCTCAAGGATACGATCGAGCATCTTTTTGACTCGGGGTCCCAGACTGATTGTGATTACGGCGGACGTCATAAATCAACACCCGTCTCAAGTCGTTTTGTCACCATTAGTTGCTTTTGAAGAATGTGCGTGTGTGTGTGTTTAAGAACAACATGGCTGCTGTGTGTGTGTGTGTGTGTGTGTGTGTGTGTGTGTGTGCGCGCGTGTGTGTGTGTGTGTGTGTGTGTGTGTGTGTGTGTGGGTGTGTGTGTGTGTGTGTGTGTGTGTGTGTGTGTGTGTGTGTGTGCATTCCTGACTCTTGTTTGTTAATGTTTTTGTGAAACACTTTGATGTTCCTCCAAGTGCCGGATGATCTCCGAGAGGCTTAATAACAAGAATGTGATGTAGTTACAGAGATAATGAGGTTTGCATAACACAAACGTTCGCGCAAGCACAGAAACAGAAAATTCATTTGCTTGCATTCCTCGTTGTCACACAGAAGCTGCGGTTGGGTCAAGTTGAATCTTTTCATGAAGCATTTCAATGTGCGGTTTGGCTGAGTGTTCATGAGTCAGAAGGCATCTGTTGCAATAAGACTGGAGTTGGTTTGTTTAGTAGCTTAAATTACGCTTTTCTTTACTCGCGTAAAACAGAAAAAAAGTGAAGGAAGATGTGCTCGAAAAAAGAAACCAGTGGACGTACAAAAAGGAATGTCGGTTTCGGAATCTACAATCAGGTTAACTATTTAGAGAGAAAATTGTAAAAACAAATGTACCCCCTTTGTCCAACAAGCTGACTAGTACCAGGTATAATTCCACGATTTATTTCACAAATTTTGAGAGAGTTCCAACTATGTATGATTCAGCACCAATGAAACTGTCTGAACCCTCTTTTCTAACTAACCATCCATTCGACTGAGGGTTGGGGTAAAAAAACCCAAAAGTGGTTTGTATGATGATACAGATTGATACACACATTTTTTAACCTGTTTTTTTTTATGTGCCTAATACCAAATCAGGATGTGCTCCAATAACAATGGCATTCTGGGATATGTAAAAGTCTCGCACTGGAATTCAAATTTAGGCTTGAACTAGACTTTAGAGACTAATGCCTGTAATTTCAAGATTACCAAAGAATTACAAAATAATATTTAAACAGTTACTTTTTGTATTTTTAGTGGGAATTTTGAACAAAATAGACCACTAGCTACATGCTAACACTAATGCAGACTTAAGTAAAAGTTTCTGTTTCTGAGGTAAGTTAAAGTTAACACAATCCTGCGACACGGTTATATATCGTATTTATCATCATGCCATTTCTTATTTCTTTGTGAAAGAGGCTCAGCAAAATTTTATTAAGTTGTTGTTTACTTAAAAATTTAATCCTTAAGAAGAATGATTTGGGCTCCTGCTTCTCTAACTGAACAAACTGGGTCAACAACCCAAGCTCTCTCTCAATGTATTAAGACCAAAACTAGCACCATTTTGCCGAGCCAATCTGTGAACAGATTTATTTATAGGATTTGCTTAGAGAAAAAGGATTGTGTAAGAAACAACGGCGCTTGTGTCAGAAAATAAAAAAAATAATCCTCAGTTGAACCTTCTGACTGCGTGCCTGTCAGGCACGCTTGACAAGCTGGGACAGCTAAGAAATGCGTTATCACTGCAACATTGAAATTCTGTCACAAACAAGTTACAGCTTCTGCTGCTGTTGAGCAACCTGTGAGACGAAAACTATATTTGTTTTAGAAAAAAAGAAAAAGCCTACGCTCGCCGACTGAACTTACCAGGTAAAATCAACCAGTTAAACACAAAATGTGATGACTTGGCCTCTGTTTCTCCATTAGTCCATCTTTCACTGGACTAAATACATCCCCTCTCTTTTGTGTTGACTCAGTGTTGTCTTGCTCCTAATGAGACAGTCAGCCAGCCGCGGTCTTCCAAGCTCGGCTGGCCCTGTTCTTTGTCTTGAATGGAAAAACCCTGCCAGAGATGGAGAGGCCTGCATCTGGAGGACAGGCGAAATAAAGCCGTTCTGTGACAGTGCCTTCAAAGAGAAACGGCACATCACATTCCCCAGATAACAGGAGGGGGAGCATTGGTAAATGTGCTGATGGAGGATGTGAAGTGTGTGTGTGTGTGTGTGTGTGTGTGTGTGTGTGAGAGAGAGGGAGAGAGAGAGAGCAAACAAGGTGCAGGTTTTGTTCGGGAGATTACGCTAATGGACTTGGCACAGAACAAATCCTTAAAGAGGTTATGCCTCATGGACCACTGGAGAGAAAATGTGGAAAAAGAAAAGAGGAAAACACTGAAATAGTCTGAGACCAGCAGGTGAACCATGCAGGGTGTGAGAGAATGAAAGAGTGAATGAATGAATGGAAGTCTTGTTCCAGAAACGACTTTTTAAATAACTATTAAAGTGGGAATTATAATTAAAACACATAGAGGCTCACATAAGGACTTCCTTTTTTTTTTTTTTTTTTTTTTTGGTCACTACTAAAACAAGGAATATTTTTCAATTTCTAAAATTAATTCGATTTTATTACGTTTTAAAACTTAAAACAGCAGGAAACATAGAGCTTGAGATTTGGTTGGAGCAGAGCAAATAACCGCTTGAAAAAAATGTTCAAGGTTGATGTTTGGATATATTTTTAAATAAAACACGCTCATATCACTTTGGAGTTGTTTTTATATGTCGTCAACCTGTGTGCCAGCTGTACCTGATGCAGCACGCGCAGCTGTTGGGGAAATCCCCTCTCGTGCGCGCGGGGATTCCTCCGACTGGCATCTGTAGCTATATGGAGTTTGCGCTAGCTGGATGCTAACAGGTCGCCATTTGGACGTAAGTTGATTTTTCTAAAGTATACGTGATGTGTTGCTTGTTTCGGGTGAATAATTCAGTTGCGTGCAGAGATTTGTTATTGTTAAAAGATGCGTACACTGACTTACAGTTCTGTTGCGGTGTACCTCTCCACTGTAACTGCATGAAAAACCTTAATGTTCCCAAAAACGCAGTTTTATGACACCAGAAAGTCCTCTGTTCTGTTTTTGTTGTATTTTTTTTATTGCCTGACAGAACGGTGCTTTTCTCACTATGCGTTGAGGTAGCCGCACACTATAACTGTTTTGTTTATTTTGCAAACAAAATATTATGAACAAAAACCAAACGTGTTATCCTTCATTCAGCCAGCTAGGCAGTGCCATTCAGCAGGCGGAAGAAGAGCAGCATCACATTCTTATGCTGAGTGCAGATGAAAATGATCAGAAAGTGCTACTTTGTCATATCATTAAAAACGACTTTATGCCAGCAGTAATGGAAAAATACACGTCTACTTAGAACTTAAAAGTTTAACCTGATTGATATTAGTTTTATGCTTTGAAAGCCTAAGATTCTTAGCTCTACCTTCAACATGTTCCACACCAAAATGTGATTACTTATATAAAGCAGTCCACACACTTCCACAAGTCAGTGTGGAGGTGTGTGTGAATCCACATGTGCCATCCCTCTGGTGCTCTATAAATGCAGGCATGCGTGGCCATGTGGGCGGCTGCGTTCCTGCCGTTTCTCTGTGGATGTGAGTTTTGGGTATGTAGGCGTCTGGGAGCTTGGGCACAGCTGCAAGCCCCCAGGAGAGGGCAGAGGGATCAGCCTGTCAGAACTCCATCAATCTCAGATGAACCGTCCCTGCTCTTGTGCTTCCATCAAACCGGGGAAGGAGGAGGAGGAGGTGAAAATGAAGATGAGGAGCCAGCGGAGAAGGAGGGGTTAAAGGAGGTGAAATAGAGAGGGCTGAAAAAAGCGACAGAAGACGGAGAAGTGAGGGTGAGGTGAGATTTGGGCAGTGACAGAGGAGAAGGGAAAAGGATGTGATGAGAGTGATTCAGAGTCATTTTGCTCCTCTTAGCTTAAGACGTCATCAGAGTATCTTCTCGGTTCTGGCATCAGAATATTTAAATTTGTAACATTTTCAATATTTTGATTTTTAAATAATAGCTGAACATTTCATTAATTTACATTTGTTGTATCATACATAATTCTTGACAAAGTTATTTGAATCATATCTGGAATTTGACACAATCAACTAACTAAATAAGATATAATACAGAAGAAAGTCCTGCATTATTGAGTTTTTATTTGTTATATTACTTCTTTAAGTGCTAAAGTTAATCTTAAACTCTTTTTCAGTGTGTTTAGCAGTTAACAGTTAGTCATTTTGGTATTTATACATCTCTTGAAAGCATTTTTAAGTGATGGAGGCTTGTTTTGTTTGTGACCGTCGGGTGGCTCTGTTTAGAGCGCGCATCATGTGCAGAGGTTGTATTCCTCCACATGGTTGTCCTGGATTCAGTTTCCTGTGTTGGAAACTGAATCGAGTTTCCAAACCCAGTTTACTGTCCATATACAGTTCAATAAAGACCACTTTACTGAGGCTATAAAGACTTTTTTTTTAAAAAGTGGATGAATCTTTTTAAGTATATTTGTAGTCAAGTGTTCAACTCAAGAAGTACTTCCTCTTATCCTTCAAAATAAAAGGATTGCATCAGCTGGGCAGGATTTCATGAGACAGACCTCACTTTGAAGAGAAATACTGCCAGATGTTGCTATACACCTTGTGTTTTATGTGGACTGGTCTCATTTTCTTGACCAGCTTTAAAGAAGGCTATCCTTTTGAAATGATTTGGCACTGATTAACCGAGTTATTTCTACTTTCTACATATAAATCTGACACTTGAAGTCCAGTCACAGCAACGCAACATTAGAGACAGAACACAGTGAGCTAACAAGCTCCTGAACTAGGTCTAATCAACAAATAGACTCAGCAGTAACGACCCACTCTTCAGGCTGCTTCAGTTCATTCTTCATATTCTCCTCCACATTCACGATGAAAAAGCAAGTAATCTTAAAGGCCTTGGTTAGTTTTTTTTTTTTTTTCTTCTCTCGTTTTCTTTCATGTCTGTCTGCAAGAATGAATCAATAACGCAGAGGCCACAGAGTAATTTAAAAGAGTTTTTCTCCATTAAAAAAAAAAAAAAAAGGGTTACCGAGCTGTAACGTAATGTCTAATTAAAAATTTGTGAAGACTTTTGTGTAATTAAAAATAGATTTGTTGAATTACTGGATAAGTCTGGATGTGAACTATCTGAAGATTTTCAGCTGGGGCTGCTTGGTGACCCAGAATGCAGCTGCTTTGAGACATCTAGTGTAATGATGTGCGCTCGGATATCCACTTGACTGGTACTTTCCTCTGCTGGCAGCGACTCTTGCCTGAATCGGAGACCGTTTTCCGTTCCCAGCAGCTCTGAGCGGGAGGGCTTGTTTTTTTTTTTTTCCTCCTTCTGTTAAGCTCTTTCTGTTCCTTTCTTTTCCTCAAAATTCTCTCTCCTTTTAGTACATGGCATTATGACACAAGACATTTTAAAAAGTAACAAAAGATTTTTCCTGTCAGATTCACAATTCTCATTGTTTTTCTATTTAGGATTGATTCTTCCTGCACTGTTGCTATGGCAACTGTCAAGCGGAGCTAAGCAGGAAGACAAAATTTGTTAAAAGTGGAGATGCATCAGTCAGGCTTAGTGTACACTTTCTAATCTTTTTTGTAAAACCTATAAATATTTTTTCTGTCAGAACTACGATAATGAGCTCCTGATTTATTGGCCTGTATATGTTCTGACAACAGCTACTGTCATCAGACAGTAGCTGTAATCCATTTGATTCCTTCGATCAAATGGATTATGATCGAAGGAATAACAGCTTGGATATTAGCGAGTTATACTAGCTTAACAGTGGTGCCTGGACTCATCCTTGGACATACGGTGCAGAGTTATGTCCTTCAAAGGAAGCTTACAGTAGTCTGTGTGACAATACATAGATGATATATGGATATATTTAAATGACATTATATTTTTGACGTAGGCTACCATATCATGCCTGAAGTTTAGTCATTTTAGTCATCTTACTCATTCTTTTGCGTTAACTGGTGTAGACAAATTCATACGTTTTGACTTATAAGCAACTTTATATCAGGATTTTAAATTAGATAATCGATTCTTAAGTAGGTCTGCAAAAAGAAATGCCAAAAATAAAATAGAACACATAAAAAATGTAGTTAAAAATGTGTGCTTTAAGAACCTGGCTAGTGTTGGGTGATCTAATTTCAAGATACATTTTTGATACTCTTAATGTCTAGAAAATTATGAAACTTATAGAAAAAGAAATTCATTAATCTAAATCGGTCATGCACTGAATTTTGAAATGCAATCGGTGTAGAAACCTGTACATTTATTTCTTAGTTGTTTCTCAGTTAACCGGCAAAAATGGCTCTGGTTTATTGTTTTTCTGCTTTTGAAAGAACTGTGTCAATAATTCACCAGTTCTATGAAAATAATTGGACAGAAAGTGACGACGTTAACAATGATCCCATTATTCCCACCCCAGTTTCCACATTGAAGACATCATTGTCAAGTGACGTGAATTCCTGTCTTGTCATTTTTGATGTGCGAATTGATTGCACTCGCAGTAAATATTCATGGGAAGCACTGTGGGTGCGAACAGAACAGATGACAGATTCAAAAGTTATAGCTGTGACCTTTCTACGACCTCCATCAGGCTGGCGACATTTACGATGCTCTTCGAAACTGAGAAAAGATAATTTACTGTGAAGGACAAGCTGCATCCCTCATAGCCAGTTTTTTTGTTGTCAGATGTTGTTTATTGAAGTAGTGGATGTATTTTAGGATCGGGAAAACTTCCAGTGGAGCCGTTCCAGATGGCTCACTAGTGCTTCCTCCATTGGATGAAGAATAAGAGCTTCTTGGAGTAGGACGAATAAATAAAAGAAAATGAAGTGAGGGGAGATGGCTGTCTCACAGCGAATCTGCAGTTTGTTAAGACCCTGCTGTTGAACTTCCTGCTTGGAGATGCGTTTAACAGCAGGTTCCTGGATTTTCTGGATAGGAAATTGAAAATATTTAAGGGAGAACACCAAAGAATCAAAATGTGTGCTTTGTAATAGAAAGCAGATTGCCAGTTTGGCACAATTCAGGACGAGGCAGTGCCAGAAAACCAGGTGAGGAAAATATCCTGGAAACATGCCGTGCAGTGTTTTATTAAGAATCACCCTTTCTGTGTTTAAATCTATACTTCAGCATGATACTGCTTTTCTAAAGGCAACATATGTCATTCTGTTCTGGTGGTTGTTTTATAGGCTGGATTTGACTTATTTAAATAGCTTATCAAGATAAAAAGTGTTCTCATGTTGTATAAAAGATGGCTGCTTGATGGTGGGCCCAGAGATGGTTACCTTCGCTCTGGATACTGTGAATTTACATCCTATATCTTACCTGTGTTCAGACAATAAATGTCATTTGAGGTTAGAACAATGTTCACTTTCTTTCATTCAGTGACTCAGATGTTTCTGCGCCGAAGAGACCGTTGCAGAGACAACTTTTACTAAAAGAAGTTGTAATTCTCTAGATTTACGTCATGCTTCACATCTCTAGAGAAGTTACCCAACCAGATTCTGATCAGTCTCTTTAGTTTTATGTTGAGCAACCCTCTGAGATGTAATCTGAAGATTACATCTCAGAAAGTTGCAGAAAGGAGCAATAATCTGAATGCCTTCTTGCTGTTTTGTTTTCTGTGATTCATCCAAGTTAAAAAGTCTAAGCTAGGCAATAATCTTCATGGTGCTTCACACATATGAGAGTGGGTTTGCTAAACAAGAAAGGTATGTCAGTGTATTTGGCAGAAAGATTGAGAGAAGAACCCAGGAAATTGAAGACAAATTCAAAGCTCAATCAGACAATTTCTGTCTTCTGATAACAGCAAGGTGTCGAGCCACTGCTCCTCCGCATTGAAAGGAGTCAACTGAGATGGTTTCAGTATCTGGTGCCTCCCCTCTAAGGTTTGCTCAGGCACATACCACCCTGAGGAGACCCAATAGGACAGAGGCAGAGGGACTGGGTTAGTCTCCTGGCCTGGGAATGCCTTGGGATCCTGCTGGAGACAGAGAGGGATTTCTGTTTCCTGCCTCTTACCCAAAACCTGACCAAAGAGGATCAGGGTGTTAGTTTTTAAGGACAGAGTTCCAGACACAGAAGTAAGACTTCCTCCAGAGTATCCGAAACATCTGGCTCTGATTTAAAGTTGAAAAAAGAAAATACTATCAAATAACTGCTTTTACTGAAGTAAAAATACGTTTGCTGAGTACATGGTAGAGCTGCAAAGGGTAAAAGATTCCTTAAATGTAGCCAACTGTTCTGGGTTCTGCTGTAAAACCCACCTTATTGTGTTTAAGAGAATAAAAATAAAAACTTCTGGCTCGTTATATTCTCTTGTGCTCCTGGATTTAATGATTCCATGCGTGGAAACAAAAGCCACACAAAGATGACAGTCAATGCTCCACATCATACATTTTCAGAGTTTATTCCAACATTTAAAAGTATAAAATCACATTGACAACACAGACACTTCAAACACACTAAACAGACATTCATTTACCTGAGACAAATGGAAAAGAAGAAAGAAAGAAAGAAAGAAAGAAAAGCAAAGACGTCTTTGGAGAATTGCAAGAGCAAATCTAATTTGTTACTCCTGTGTACGAACTTTTACAATAAAGGCGTATTCTTGTCTTTAATTTATTCAAATAAGGCATATCTTTGCTCATCCAACCAGGAGCTGTCTCTGACCCTCTTTAAAGTTAGAAACTCCCTGCAATTTGTTTTCAAGATCAAACACCAGTTGTCACCTTTATCTAAACAAAGTGGAAGCAGAGCATCTCCTGAACTCCTGCTGTTTTAAGGCTTTTCACAGATCAGTGTGAAAGCTGGAACTTCTCCTGATTGTTTCCCACACAGACAAAGGGCAGTTCAAAAGATCTTAGCAAACAATCTGCTGTAACTACAGGTAACATAAAGGTCAATGAGGCAGAATAAGTTATTAATCTGAAAACTATAATTAGGCTATTTCAATCAAGACATGTTAAGTTTTAAAACTAGCATATTCTAAATTTATTTTCTTAAAATGTTGTAGATTGTGAAGATTTTTTTTTGTAGGTATACATTTTTTTTGTTTGTTTGGTTTATTTTGGGGGCAGCCCGGTAAGTTTGCATTTCTTCTGTTCTGGTGCCAGCTCTGGGCTGACGGGCTTATCATGTGAGCCCTGAGGCAACATGACCCGAGCTACAGGACTGTCACACCTTTTGAAAAATGCATTGAAAGGACCAGGTATGTAGTCTAGAGGAAGGTGGGTGAAGATAATGGATGAGTGTCATGAGAGACGTGAAGGGGGAACATTTTTTAAGAGATAAAAGAACAGAGATTCCCAACAGGTACTGAATCCTTGGATGTAAACCTGAAATAGCTTCCGTTCAGGATATTCCCCGGGGTCTCTGTGACAGCCACAAAGGAGGCGTCTTTACCACAGTATTACATAAGAAGGAAAAAAAAAAATCTCCTCAGTATTCTGGTAAAACTTTGACATTTGTTGAGTTTTAATATGACAGAGGGAAAAAAATCTTTCTCCAACTCATCTGCTCTCCTTTCCTCGGAGCAGAGGAGCCAGACAGATGGGATTCACTTGATATTGATATCTCAATTTGTGCTGAAGACAGACTAATGTGGCTTTGATTTGATTATGCGCCATGCACTTCTGGGAGAGAGTAAAGGTGGCTGTCTGCTTTGTTTGGATCTGTCCTTTTGTTTGCCTTGAGATATTTATGTCTGTGTTAAACCCAGATGCTTTCTGTTTCTGCTCAGTGACAGATAATGGCACTTTTTGTTGTTGTTTATAAGCAAACATTTAAACGTATTCTACCATCCACCACCAATTCTGGTAGTCACTGATTTCATTGCCTACTTCATTTGGTTTAATTATTTTACTTTTTGCTACACAATCATCAATTGCAGGCCACATGAGCTGGTTTTTTTAATGAGTTCACCCTCAAATGTATAATTTTGAGAGGATGTAAATATAAAAATGAAGAATTCAGTTAATAGTAGAATGTTTTTCTGGATGTTTGTTTTACGAAAAAAAGATGAGTTATGATTATTAAATTTTTGCTTTACTAAAATCAGGCCATTGGGAGTAAAACAGGTAAAGCCTGCAAGTCTCATGTGTGTGTTGTGTGTTTTGTTGTAGCATGTCCCTGTGTTTTCCTGGACAGCGGCAGGGTTTCTCCTGGCCTGGGGTCAGAGGCAGCAGACACAAAACGTGACAAACTCCAGCTGTGAGGGTGTGAATCGGCTAATGAGATAGCCTTTGTATGTGGTTGCCCGTGTGTGTGCGTGTACGTGTACGTGTGAGTGTGGACTTGTTTGTCCATGAAATGACCTGAATGGACATTTTTACAAGAGGTGCTAATTCTGCCATTATCTGCAGCATCAAACTCCGTAATGATGCTGTATAGATCCTTTAAGAGCTCTACAAAATGGGACATTTTGAAAGAATATCAAATATCTTGTTTACAAAATGCATTATTTTGTTTCAGCATTCACTGTTTATTGGTTTATTTACAGTCAGTCATATTCAACAAATTAGAGTTCAGATGAGGCCCATTTGTTAAGACCTTTAGAAAATATCAACCTTTAACCTGGTATTAAACATACTTTTCATTAAGCTCTGATTTCTGTATAAAATATGTTATTCATTGGTCTAATGTAATATTCAAATTTTAAGTTACCTGTTTTTAAAACATGCAAGAGGATTATTATCATGATAACATACTTTGTGTTATTAATCCATATAATGTGTTAAACATAGCGATAAAGTTCCTGAAATAAATGGGCTTTTCAGTAATATTCAGATTTATTAAATACGTCTGTATTTATTGAAAACCTTAAAGTGAAATTTGCCTTTTACTCTTGACTCAAACTTTTAGAAAATGTCAACTTATACTTTGTTCACATTTCCAATCCGATATACCTTTTATTCTTTTCACTTATGGATCCTGCTAAAGCCCATTCTAAAAAAAATAAAACTAAAGTAATTTTAGGTCATACTTTTTAAAATGTGACTTAATTTTTTTTACTACTAATCCGTTTCTGTTAGCCACTCTAACATGGGAAAGACAAGAGAACATGCCACTAAGGTAAAGCAGCTGAGTCAGTCTTCACCATACAAGAAATCGGCTACATATGTAAAAATGGTCCACACGCCTCTACAAATAAAAAGCTTGAAAGATTTTAACCAGAACAAAAAAGTTTTAGTAAGCTAACTACTAGTTGAATTACAGGAGAAGGCTTTTGAACAATTTGTTAAACTCTCCTGGGGCACGAACTGGAACCATGTGCTTCGCAGAAAGAGTCTAAGATTCGGTTTTACTGCAACACACGTTACAGGTGGGCTATAGAGCAAAACAGTCCTTTCCAGAAGTAGGAAACATACTTTCAACAGCTGACACCTGAGGAAATTACCAGTCTGACCATCTGGCCATCTGGTAGTGATAGTTTCAGTCCGACTCGTAGACAACAGCAGCAACGGTTAAAAAAAAACAGCTACATCTTTGTAGATTATTTCCTTTATTTATTTTCCAAATTATAAAGTCGAGTTGAAATAATTGCTCTACAATACATCTGTCCCAAACTGAATATTCTTGTGCTCACGGGAAGTTATAAACATTGACTTGCAGCTAGGCAAAGAGCTGGAGATGTCTCCTGATGATTAAATGTGACTAAAATGAGTAGGTAGACAGAGAAGGAAGGGTTCTCAAAGGCTGCCAAAATGGTGAGATTCAGCAGAGCACAGAGGAAGTGTAAAATGATGTGATTGTGTTGAGGAGGAAGCTGCAGGAGCAAGGAGGGGAGAGGAAGGCTCAGCATTCACCCACTTGTGTCATGAATAAATCACTGCTGAGATCTTCTTGGTGTCTGGCCCAGTGCAGACCAGCATGCTTTCATAGTTATAGCTCATCCCAGATGGCCTAGTTTAGCCACAGAGAATAAGCCAAGTCATAATTTACCAGCTGGGGACTTTTTCTGATTTCTTCATCCGTCATGAATTACCTGGCACAACTGAAGTCGACCCGAGGACCCCGGACAAACAAAGAGGGCATCCCCTGCCACTGGAGTCACTTGAACGAAAGACAAAACAACCGTACGATAGGGGAAGCAGCTGGAAAAACACATTTCAGAGAACCAACAAAAAAGTCATCCGAGTTCTGCAACACGAAGAATTTTTCTAAAAATTACTGACGTTACATCCACAGCGAAGGGTGTTATGTAAAAAGTGAGTGGGAAGATGAAATCGCTGCCAAAAGGGAGGGGAAAAAAAAGTCAAAATTACAGAATAATAAAGTTTTGTCAGCACTGTAGGACTTTACAATAATGATGACTAAGTTCTGAGGGAACAAAAAGACAATTTTTTCCCTCAGTGTGATTAAACAATGGAGACATCCTCCTCACTGCTCAGCACAGAGAGGGATTGAGTAGTTCAAGGAAGACCTAGGCTCTGCTGCAACTGCGATATTCGCCACAGCTCTTCTTTTGTGCGTCTGTCTGTGATTTAGGATCATTAACAGCTTTGGACACTAACAAAGTGACAGAAAGTAAAGATGTAAAATCTAATTTGAAAGTCTCGTTAGGTTTGACTTTTTCTCCTGCAAGGAGCGACTAAAGCTTTTTGATTTGAGTCGTGAACATCAGTTAGGGTTCATTCACCTCCAAAAATAGCACACAGGTGAAGCTGTTATAGTGATTATGATTATTATCAAACATCACTGAAGCATTTCATCTTAATTCTTCCTGATGACCTGGCTGCTTCAGCCATATTTGTCCGAACACCTGCGGTGGAAGTCTTGCTTTCTTCAGGACTGTACTCCTAACGATGCACATCCCTTACAGCTTAAGCTGCCCAAGCTACCAAACACATATCAAGTCGAGTGACATCTTGTCCTTGATCGAAATGTCTTTATATGATGTTGACTAACCTTTCGCAGCTGGAACAGCTTCATCTCCTCTGGAAAGGCTTTTCACAAGGTTTATGGGTTTTCTTGAACAGGCCAGACGTTGATGTTTGACCCCTGGCTCGCAGTCTCTAATTTATCCCAAAGATGAGGTTACCATGTCGACACGGGTGTGCCCTCACGGTGGAACAGGATGGGGTCATTCTCAAACTTCTCCAGCAAAGTTGGGAGGAGAATGTTGTCCTGAACGTCTTGGTGTGCAGAAGGCAGGAGAACTGCACGGTCTTGCTCAAGTATCCACTTTATTTCATGCTCCATGACAACCCGCTGCAGGAAGCCTGTATTAAATCAAATAACATCACCGCCCGGAAAGTTTCCATATTATCACAGCTTCAGTAACGGTACTGCACGGATCTGTCAGTGTGTGCTACAGCGCTTCCTTTCGTAACAGAAGCCGGCAGTTCGCTGCTGCGTTCGTTACCAGCATAATCACAGTTAAGAGTTTTGTAAAGGAAGCATTAGTATTGATTCTGCACAGTCCAGAGACTGGGCAATGTGCTGAGAGCTGGGATTCATCAGCAGCCATACATAAGGAATCACAGGAAATAAAAAAAACATCATATAAGAACAATAACATAAAGAAAAACATTTGAGACCAAGACATTGTGGATGTTTTTATTGACTCTTTTTAGGTGGATCATGCAAATTTGTTCACATTAGAGTATCTTTAGAGTTCATGTTTTCTTCTGAATAATCAGGATGTAATTAAAGACTTTTTTTCTTTTTTTTCCCAAAGGAAATTAGTTCAAGATCAATTAACTGCTTTGAGGTTTCCCGTAATGGTCAGAAACAGACCACAAAACAGCACAGTTTTAGGAAGGATATCAAAAGACCAAATGTAGCTTAATATATGTGGCAATTAAAAAAAAAAATGTATATGGTCATATGTTGGGAAAGTAAAAAGGCTCCAAAGTTTCTGTAGTAGACTGCATAATGTTGAGATGCTGCATATATAACTTCACCAACTAGAAATATTCACCTTAAATGATAAATACAACATATCTTATGCGACACATTTCTTCATATTGTTGATCTTAATTTGATCCCCTCTCATCTGTCCCTCTCTGCCTCTGTTGCCAAAGCAGAATCCCCCTCCTCCAGGCAATCGTTCTCTGGCTCAGCGGCAGAAAACATTGTCCACTGTGTGACCTCCTTTCCTCCTCACACTTTCAGCCCATTTTGGTTGCTTTTTTTTCTCCCCCTTTCATTTATATTTATTTTTTTGTCTCTCATCTTTTCAGCCACCTTTCTTGGTGTCATCGTTGTTGTTGTTTTTTTGGCTGCGTTCTCATTGAAACACGGAGTAAAACCTGAAGGGGAGTTGCGTTTTCCCTGAAGAAGCAGCAGCTCACGCAGGAGTCATGCAAAGAAAGAGCTGCCTGAACATCAAAGCCTCCTGTCTGTCATTCTCGGCCTGCTGGAAACCCGGAGCGCTGGCCAGAGAATAGGTGAAAGGAGTAAGAGGTTGGAGAGGGGATGTAAAATAGACATCTTACAGTAAAAAATGTCTTTCTTTTTTTCACCCTCACTGCAGGAATATATATGTGGCTGTCTGCATTTAAAAGTATGCAGATCCAGACCTTGCGTGTGTTCGCTAGCAGCCCTGCATGTGGCATCTAGAACCTGCCTGCAATCAGACTCCTAGTGTGTCTCTCTGCATTGGAGTGTCAGGTGGCGAGAAAGTTATTCCATGGATAAATAGGAAAGATCTTGACTACTTTGGTTGCTACTGCTGTGCACACTTCTGATTCCCTTAATAAAACGTTATTTCTCAGCAATATTGACTTGTTATTCCATTCCAAGCTTTTTGCCCAAACAACCAATGAACAGCATCCAGTCTTTTTCTGTAAGGCTGAGTTTGTTTGGAGTGCTGATAATTGGTATCAGAGCCTAGTGAGTTTTCTCTTTGGGTATTAGTATCTATAGATATTAGCATTAGTTTCCATTCCTCTTTCTAAGGTAAGAGATGTTAAAACTACATGTAGCAATCTATGAGCTTCATGTTCGCTGAGCGGCTGATTGCAGGCTGGTAGAGTGAGCAGATAGCTTGATTTTTTTTCTTCTTTTTTTTTTTAAACAAATTGAAATCAGCTTTTGTTACTTTTATAAAGGGCAGAGCAGAAAGAGGGATGACATTTAGAAATATACTCTTGAAAAATATTATTTTTAAGACTGTGTGTTATATTATTTAGCAGTAAGAGGGGGAATAATTGCTTTCTTTTCTGTTTAAAATAAAAGCAGTAAGATGATAATCAAATTTACATTGAATTATTATTTACTTAAGACACAGTAAGAATCTCACTACAGTTAATGTCAGGCTCATCTTGTACCTCATTACAGTGTTGACCTGTGATTTTATTACGCTAACACTGCTCTCTTCTTCTGTTGAAAAACTTTGACATTATTTTGACTTTATTATTTACTATATGTCTTGGTCAGTTTTCATATAAATTTACAAGTCATCCCAAGTTTTTCCCACAACAACGTATTTTTCCTATAGATTTTTTTTTTCTTGTTTGCAATAAATACAGCCGGCCTCCAAAGGGTGAGCCACTGATATTTTATCATCTGCTCCTTTTTGCAAAGCATTTGTCACTGTGATGTTCTACAGCAGAAACAACATATGGCTGTGTGAAACAAAGAGAAAATAATTCATAACTTCCCCATGTCGAGATTTGTATGGCATAATTATAGCCATCTGTTTCAAAGTGAATAAAAACTAAAACATTTTCTTAGTCTAACTTAAATGATTGCAATCCCTCCACATCATCAATTTTTGCTGGTTTTTTGTTGGGTTTTTTTTACCCCAAAGCTGAACAAAAACTGTGCTGTTTGTGAAGGCAGCTTTTGTCCGTCCACAAAAGATACAGCCTGCATCTATATTCTGTTTTTGCCCTTTTCTTATTCTGACGTTTGAGGCCAAATTTGCATAAGCTAGAAAAAGACGCCCCATCCCTCCATGAGTTAGTTTGAGCTAAAATATGAAATACCTGACAGTTCCTGCTACAATATATTCCCCACACTGTTGTATTCAATGCATTTCTTTATTGTGTTCCTTATTTTATTTTGTATTTTTTTTTAAATATTGAACACTGAAAGACATGTGCCATTCAGTCTGTAGGTTATAAACAACACTTGGATCCCAGGGGATGTCAGGAGTGACATCTGTGAAATTCCAGCAGCAGGATGCGTGTTTCTCCTAATGCCTTGTGATGGCCTCTTCGCAGCCTCCTTGTTTCCATGGAGACCAAAAGAGGTGTGGAGAATCCTGAATCCCCGATGTGGTCGCTGAGTTTGTCATACGTGCCGTCTGCCACCGTCGCTTTTCTAATCCACCCTCTTTGCTTTGCATCATGACAGCACTGAAGAAGAGGAACGCTGAGGTGTTGTTATGTTCTGCGATCTTGAACCCTCGTTGACATCTTTGGTTGTTTAAAAAATCAAAAAAATCAACCCCTTTAAAAATAAGTTTAAAAAAAATTTCTTTTACAGCAGCATTAACCCCCACCAAAAAATCCTAATGCTTCTGCTGAACACTTGCCCTCATTCCCGTCTAAATTGTGACCCCGTCTATCATTCCCCTTGTTCTCTTCAACAATGGCACTGACCTGCTGTATTGTCTAAAGCCGTGTCCTCCTTTTCCGCTGTGAGAGGCTCATTTGTTGATCTCCTAACCAGATTAGCACTTGTCTGATTAACAGCCTCCAACTAGTAATGCTGCTTACCTCCAGAGAGTGGTTCAGGCAGGGTTTGGCGCTCTTACCGTCCCAGCTAAGACCGACCGCCTCGCGACGTACAACACGCTTTCCCTTTTTGCACCTGATGAGCTTGTGGACAATGTCAGACCCGGGTGAGATTAGCTGAAGATGAGGGGGGCTGAAAGGGTGAGTTTGAAGACACAACCACAAGGGCTTGTGTGTTTTTTTTTTCTTCTACTGTTTTGGGGATTTCCAGAACAAGATGTTGCAACAAAGTGACTTACACAAAGCTACCGGTGCAATGTCAGTACTCTGGCAACCCGTTTCTGTGTTTATGGCGCGACTGTAGGGTTACTTTCAGGTTGTCTTGTCTTTTATTTACCCGGGGATGTGCATGAGGTAGGAAACGGTCCCTTGCAAAAGCATTCATACCCCTTTCTTTTACTTTTTGCCATGTTGCAACTTAAAATATCTGTTATGAAAAAGAAAAAAAACACAGCAAAGTTGCTCATAATTGTGAAAAAATATGTAGTTTTTAACTTTTTGTGTCATGAATTTGCACTCAGCCCACCTGAGTCTAAACTTTGTAGATCGGCTGCATTAGCGCTGCCAGAATTTTAGGGTGTGTCTCGACCATCTTTGCGTATTCTTGTTTGTAAAATGCATTAAGCTCAGTAAGACTGCCTGGAAACGATCATTTTCACAACTTGCCACGGATACGTATTGGATTTAAATTGAGTCTATTTAAACATTATTTAGACGGAATGATTTCAGCCTCTTGCTAGCTCCATCCATCCTCCTCATCAATTCAAACCAGCTTCCCTGAAGAAAGCATGATGATAGCATCACAACACAAGAGGCATTAGCTGACCTCTGAAGGTCATTGATTGGGCTGGGTATCAAAGTAAAAGCAGCTGACTGTAAAATCCCTTCATTTTTGTATTTTATAAAAAAAAAAAAAATCATAATAAGAAAGTACACAAACGTTTGTTGAGTTCTTCTATGAGCCACTTCTCTCTGTTTAATTAAACCTAATCACTTTGGAGACCTCTGGAGAAATACATTTTGTTTCTCCGTTTTCTTATCATCAGATCAGAGTAAGATCTATTCGTAAATGCATTATGCTTGGAAACCTTTGAGATATGGATTCAGCGAGGTGAACCCAAAGGGATGAACTGCAAAGAGAAAAGAGGTGGAGCAGTAATCTGTTGCCCTTTTCTCCTAAAGGGCATTCACAGGGGATCAGGCAGATTGAAATTACTTTTTTTTTTACTCGATATCCAACTGCAAGGTAGTTTTAGCCTTTGAGATACAGGACGATAGGAGATTAATGTTCAGGGGCCCCTCCATTTTCTTGGCCTTTGACTCGTCACCTTTTCATTTCGGCCTTCGTCTGAGTTATCATGACAGGCTGGGCTGCAACAATGTAACAGGTGAGGACACAATGTGAAGGGGTTGAGGCAAGCGAGTTGCAGATGGGGGTCTGAAATGGAGAGATACACGCATCGCCTGACAAATTTTTCCTCCACTCGCCCGAGCCAGGATGACAGCCATCGTGTGGGGACCGGGGACAACGGGCTGAGGGCGGGGAGATCGTGTATGCGTGTGTGTGTGTGTGTCCGTCTGTGCATGGCCTTTGCAGCGATACTCCCCATAGCACACGCCATCACTTGGACTGTCTTGCTGGAGTGACAGATCAAGAAATTTCCACTGATGTGGGGACTGGGCCCCAGCTGGTATGCTGGAGCAGCAGGGGAGGGCCCGGTGGAGTGAAATGAGAAGGAAAGAGCGAGGAGCGTTTGGTGTTGCTTATCAGACCTGCCGAGATCGTGCAGCTTTTCTGGCTTACAGAGGGGAACACTGATCGGTTCGCTGCCATCCTTTCTCTGCCTGTCTCTGTGTTATTGCTTTTAGTGATAAGAGAAAGCAATAGCCTCTGTGATGAAGGCAGCATGAGACTCATCAGGCAGGATGATGTTTTTTTTTTCCTTTTCCTGGCTGAAGATAAACACAGCTTTTTGTGCCACATTTATTAATTCTTCCTTGTTAACATTTGTGTTCTTGTAACATTTAGTCATCGTCAAAGCGTGATGTTTGATGTTATGTAACGTTTTCGATGAATAAAAGGTAAGAGAAGTTGTAACAATAGATTTATCTTACCTCAGTTGTACTTTATTCATATTCTTTCTTATTTGATGGGATCCAAATGTATTCCCCCTATATATTTGTGCGACAGATTAGTATCAACATCAGCACCACAGGCTGATGTTGAACGTCATTTTTATTTTTTTATTTTTTCAGAACAATGGTGTGTCCTCCTATTTCTGGGTGTTTCTCAACTTATAATCACTTGAAACAAATAATTAGGGCTGAAGAGGCAACTTGGCTGTAATTAAAGAGTGAGGGATCAGGGCGGCTTCTTAAAGTGGGAGAACAACAATACGCACGGACAACACTCCTGTTTTTGTATAAAATAAAAACTTCTGTTCTCATCTCTGCGGCTCATATAAGGTGTAAATGTCAGTGAAATAGTATAATAAACTACAAGACACAGCAACAAAATTACTTGATAAGAATTAAATATAAGAAGATTTTCTGCTGTAAATAATTTACTGAGGATTTTCTATGCCATGTATTCCTTATAGGCAATAATGCACCGTGTGTGTGACAAATTGAGATGCGATCAACACCTTCAACATGGTTAGTACTTGTAGTCGCACTCTGTATTTTCTAGGTTTAATTTTCGTACCTTCAGATTCTTTCAACTTTTCCAGATAATCCATATTCAAGGTTGAAAGCTCAAAATGATCAAACAAAGCAACTTTTTTGCAATCCTGCTCTCTCCACTGTTTCCGTAAATCTGGGCAGTTTTCAGACAGTTTTCCACTTGTGCATGAATCTTCAGAATCGGCCAAGTTTTGCTTTAATTGTGTGTTGTGTTAAATAATGTCTCGCACCTCGTAGGTGTCGGCACACACAGATTGGCCAGCGTCTCTTCACCTCTGGGTTTTTCTTCTTCTTCTTCTTTGCAGTTTCAAAGGTCTGACCTGTCACATATCCACGCGCCGTGTGAGCAGTCAGGTCACGTCTAAGCATCAGGTCACACAGTGTGAGAACATGATTCGTGAGCTGTGAATTATTGAACCCTGTACTGTAGTCGTACAGTTTGAGCTGCAGTGTATGAAAGCTCTGCTTAAACTTTCTTTTCGAAAGTTTCAGTTCTGCTTTTTAGGCAAAATTAGGCAACATATGTACGTCCAAATGGGGATTTAGACTTGACATCTAATCAGGTGTATTGTTCCTTGAGTATTATCAAGTCTGATACCAACAGTGGACTGGATTGACACCATCTCAGTTTTTGTAAAAAAAAAAACATGCACAGCCAAAGATATTTTCAACTCCTGCTGAGACCTTCCTGCTGCTGTCTTTTTAAGGCCTTTCTTTTATTATTAAACTTTTAGCAAGTAAAAGAGATCCCATGGAGAATACTTTACTTCTTTGCCTTAAAAAGTTGACTTGATGGCATCTTTTGGGTATTTGTTTGGTAAAATGCTGTCATTTACCATTTCGTGTTTTTTTTTTTTTTACTACTACTTCTGCCTGTGCCTGTCATCAGTAACCCAGACATTATCTTATGCCATTTAAAGCCATACATCTCCATGGATTCATACTGCTGCCACATACTTTACAGATAATGTTGCATCTGCTGTAAGCCTGAACCTTTTCTTGTGCGATTTGGAGTCTGGCTTTTGTCACTGTGATCAAATGCATGAATACTGCTCGGGGTTTTTAGCTAACATCTAATTTAGCCTTCCTGTTTTATGCCTCATGAGTAGTTTTCACCTTTCTGTTGAATGTAATGTATTTGCTCTATGAAAGCCTCATGAAGAAAAGGTAAGAATGATTACGGTCCTTGGATCATCCATGGCGTTTGCTTTCTAATGACTTCAAGGACTTTTTATGAAACAAAGCTCTCCACTTCAGTTCTTTTACCTAAATGTGCCAAATAGTTATTTTTTTCTGTAATAAACATCTTGAGTTGCTTTTTAAAAAGGAATTCTAAAAAAAAAAAAAAAGGAGATTTGTAAAAGGTTGAAAAGAAGGTAATCTACACCCTCAGTCAGCTTTCTCCTCATTATGATTATACCGAAAATCTCTTTAACAGTGGCATTTCTTTTCTAGAGGGCAAGGAACAAAAAAACAACCTATAAAAATATGAAATAAAAAACAATAATAAAAAACTGGAAAATATTCTATCGTTTAATATTTTAAATGAACCAAAGAGCCACTTGGCTGCATGTTTCAGACCCCTGATCTGGCACATGATCCTTTCTTTATATGTCCAAAGCTAAAAGTGAATCACTTTCATTAAATTAAAAGTCTGTAAAGTTAACAAATTATAAATTAAAGGTAACAAATTATCTATAGTTTTCCTCATTAGAAATTGATTTAGTATTACCTCTTCGGCGCAAGGGTCACAAAAGGTCACGCCGTCCCCTTACTGGCCTCTTTCTACCAACGCCCATGCTCCTTAGTTTCACCTCCTTTTTGGTGGAGTTTAAATTCACAGAAATGTCCTGCATCACTTTTGGTATGTGAAAAGAGTTGACATTTCCACCACCTCTGATTTGCCCTACCCTGCTAACCCAGATCCACACTGTACAGTGTGTGTGTGTGTGTGTGTGTGCATGCATTCATGCATGATGATCATTGCAGAGGTGTGAGAAAGATCATTGCGTTGGACGCACACGACCCCAGACTGTGGCGGTGTTTTTGGGAACAGCGCTAATGCCGTTCGCTGCTTCGCTGTTAAACTGCAAACACCATTAGCTGATTTATGTCCATTTAAAACTCCAGCAAGCTATGTTGGTAACCTTTACATGCAGTCCAGTTTCCAGATACTGTATCAGATAGAATGTCAAGCTTTTGGCAGTGCTTTATGAGAACCGGAATGAGCTAAGCGTAGTAGAGCTACATTTCCATCACGGAGAGTCTTCTGTCTGGATAGCGAACATCTTTGGCTGACAGTTCAGCTTCCCTTTCCAGAGGATGGAAATGAATCCTGCATGCGATAAAATGCTCTAGCTGTTACTGCGACCGGGCTAAAGGTTACAACCGGAAAACCTGTGTTTAATTCCAGGCTTCGTGTTACACACGCCATGTGACAGGAAACACCGAACGTCGTCAGGAGCGGAGGGTGTTATGTGGAGGTTACAGGTGGGAAGATGAGCAAAATCCACGCTGGGTTCTTTTTTTTTTTTTTTTTTGCTACATCATCTAGTGATGTGTAATTTGAAAGCTTGATATTAAGCACGTGACTCATTTGGACAGATGATTAAGGGAAATTGCACACATCAAAGCATGGTTTACTTCGTTAGCAACGCCTCAAAGCCGTACGTTTCTACTCAGGACTTATAATTGCTTCCCCTCCCCCCCCTAAGAAAACTTGTTCTTAGTTAAGATGGCAGTGGATCATATTTTATGTTAGCTATGTTATTTATGTAATAAGTGTAGGGCTACATTTGGTGCACTGGACAACTAACTCTGAAAACTCATCATTGTGTCTCTTCAGAAAGAATGGAGTCTAGTTATCATCTGTTGAAATTTTATATCTTTCTGCACAGCTGAGGAAAGTTGCATAACTTTTTTTTTATTTTAGCAAACCACAGAGACAGCAATGCTGTAACATGGTGTGTGTCAAGTTACCATGACATCGACTGTAATGGGAAGAAATGCTTATGAGCTACTGGCCTGACTTTACCTTTCTGGTGCAAGGCTTTTTGAATCGTGTGGACTTAACTAAAGGTGTGATAGGATCTCGTGGCAAGACATCTCAAGATATTGAAACGCTGTGATATTTCTCATCAAAGTGAAGTCTGTTATGATACCCATTTGCTGTTGGCATGGGAGTTTATATGGTGAAGTAAGCATAAACTATCATCACTGACCTGGGATATGAAGATCACCCTGAATTTACGTTAAGACTCTTTTTTTTTTATGGGTACAGCACAGCACCTGATTGCAGAAACACTGGAAAAGAAAAACCTTCAGGAGAAAATCACTTTAAAATTGACAATGTTTATAGTACCAAGTATAAATATGTGCATCTGCTTCAGCGCTTCATATTGGCGCCAAACTAGAAGTCTATTCAACACATTAAGAATCTCTGTTTAATGTAGAGAAAACAGAGATTCACACACACCCAAGATGCTTCTTCAGTGAGTTTTTTTTTTTTTTTTTTTTTTGTATTGTAACTACTATAGAATCAGAGTTCTTGGGACCAGAACTTATGGAATCGCGTTTTGAGCTGAATTAAGACCTAAACGCTACACAAGACAACTAAACTACATTTTTCAATTATTTTTCCTGACATACAGTAAGTAAAAAAAGATCAAATTGAAGTAACTGTAATAGTTGCTATTTTGTGTAGAAGCTTGTGTAAATGTACCTTTCTTTGTTTATGACTGGTCTCACAAAGCAACATGAGTCTTTGATGTTTGATGGGCCTGACTGCTTTCCAGGTGGTTGTTTTATGTGTGTGTGTGTGTGCGTGCGTTTGTGTGTGTGAGACTTTTATTTGGGTCTGGCAGACTACGCAAGAGTGAGCAAGGCTCCCCAGGCACAGTGCCTCTTGGCACAACTCTATAATCCCGTCATGACCGCGAAACTTGACACTGGGGAGGATATTCCACTGGCCAGCAGGTTAGAGCGACGAGCACAACCGAACAGAGAGCCGCTTCTTACCGTTAAAGTGACAGATTCTGTTTAAATATGCAGAGATTCATGCACACTCCTGCTTCTTGTCGGCTCGACGCAGAAGTTCGTGCACGAAAGTATTTACGAACTTCATCCGGAAACTGTCCAGCCCCCTTATTCATACAGATCTATATGCAGCTATGCGCACCCTCCCATCCCGTTTTGTAGTAATGAACACCCCTATTGCTGAGCGGGCGGTGAGATTATGGGCACACTGAAAACATTACACCAGCACTTTCAGGCATATGGCATGTAGACCCACTGATGAGCTCACACATATGGTGCTGGTGGCTTCTGCTGCTTCACATGGAAGGAAGTCACTGTGCTTGCCTTTGATCGGGCTCCAAATCATAGAGCAGAGCACACAAAGTACGATCTAAAAATAGAGATTTAGGTTGCTCTGCACAGTGTCGAAAAATGAACCGATTTCCAGTTTCCTTCGGTTTTATTAAAGTAGGATATAGTTTAAGAACGCCCTAATAAAAGCTCCCACAGCACTTTTACATCATTTCAACCTGAGTTTCACATTGGAGGTTTGCTAGCTGGAAAAATGGAGGAACGTCTCTGCGATAAACAGACTGAATGTTAGTGTAAATATTAGACTCTAAAATAGATCACAATCAATGTTTAGGCGACTTTTACTTTGATTATATAATCAGTTGTTACATAACTGTATCGTGAAGTGAGCCGGCTCTGCTTCAGGCTCATTTCTGTTCAAATTTGGAGTTTCCTTTCCACCGTCGCCATATGCATACACTTTACAAGAGGTTTATGCAAAGAGTGCAACACAATGCAATCGTCTGCCCTTTCTGACAATCTGTTTGTTCGGGAAAAGTAAAAGACTTGTTCAAAGCCTTTTACTAATTGGTATAATAATAAGATTTATGTAACCGTATTGTTTTAAAGCTAGGATTTAATTGGGATGAATGTATTTGACGTTGAACTTGTCTATATGATTGGGTTGAGTTGACAATAAATTAATTGGTTTGGGAGATTTTTGTTTCTTATAAGGTGCCTTGAGAGGATGTTAGTTGTAAACAGGTGCTATGTAAACAAATTCATTTGGCCTTAACTGAATTAAATGAATGAATTTAATTCATTCTTTAACTGTTTCTAATTGACTTTAATAACTTGGTAGAAAAAAGAAAAATCCTAAAGACATTTCGTTTGATTGATTTCAGCCGTTTCCAGTGCCTCTTTAAAAAACCATCCTTTAAAACAGTTCAAATCTAAACGTTTAAAACAATCTTTTAAAATGGTTCAAATGGTATCTGTGAAAGTCACTTCTGGGTCAATGTGCTAATTCGTGGAAAAATCCCCAAGCATGTATCTGTATCCTGTGGGAGGTAACTTCTTCTTGTACCTGAAAATAATGTGCATGAAAAAGCAAATTTGATGGTAGAAAGAGCAAAATGAACATGTGCTGAAGTCTCAAACTTTGTTGTGGAAGCCTGAATGAACAGCTATATATGCTTTGTAGAAGCTTCGTATATATTTTATAGTTTCTCTGACTTATTTTCGAAACAACCAACTGACCCTGAAAGCAACTTTGAGTCTTTTTCCCTCTAAATAATTTCTACATTGAATAGAGCCATCGTCGCTGCCCGGTAGTGAGTTGGTATGGTGTCTTCACTGGTCAAGAAAATCGCAGACATTTGAGTTTCAGAACGGCTGACCATTGGTGGTCGAATCTTATAATTATCTTTATAATTTCTTTATGGATCTCTGAGATCCCGTGGCATCCTCTAAGCCAAAATTCAAGTGTTCCTTATTAATTAAAAGTGCTTTGCTTCAGGTGAAAAACCGTACAGAGATGTAGCGTGCAAAGACATTAGTGGAGGAATAATAAAATCTGAAACAACCAACATTCCTACTCATCTGTTATGTTCATTACAAACCTTTAAAGCAGCTGGTTTGTATCTCGCCCTTGTAAACCTACTGCAGTACAGTAGGTTGATATAAAGAAGCCTGTGAGCAGCGACACGCAGGGTGTAATCGCGCAAGGCCGAGTATTACTGTTTCCAACAGACCGTGTAATTGTTTATTCTTCTGCTGCCATTTTCTGTGAGAAATGGGAAGAGCTTCTCTTTCTTCCGCTGCACAGTCATCACAGTCAGACTGACCCTTGTTTCAGCTAACAAATTAACATCAACAGTCTTTACAGCGAGTCGGTAATCAAAGAGGAACGCTGTTTGAGATTGGCGTTGTTTGGATGTTGTCAGGAGAAAGGCTGATTATGTCATCGCTGACTTCTGTTCACTTGGTTTGGTCAGGGTGCTTTTTTGAATATGAAAATAATACTTTGTATGAAATAAGTATTATTATTATTATTATTATTATTATTATTATTATTATTATTATGTTTACCTTCACTGGTTTTATAGAAACATTTACTTCTTCTGGCTTTCAAAATGAGGTAAAAGTGAATGTCACTCTGTCAGAGTCCTGAAAAATCAATAATGGTTGTAGAAAGTGATTATTATTATTATTATTATTATTATTATTTGGATTAATGAATTATTAATTTGTTTCAATCTAACTCATGACACCCATCTCTGTTTTTTAGGTTATGCCAGTTACAACGTGTATGTTATGTGGGTTTAGTTTGGTGCCAAAGCGCCATTAAATTATCTAATAATTCCTCTTGCAGTCAGTCAACCATTTCATCCTTTCAGACGACTTCAAACCATGGAGTAGACACTGCCTTTCTGCGTGTGTGTGTGTCTTCAGCTGTAAATCTCTTTCTGCCCCTCTGTGGGGAAACCAAGCAAGGACATTTTGATCTTGTTATGAGGGGCGCCGCTTGGTTGTGTGACACATATTTAGGTAGGTTATTGGTGGCTAACTGGGTTAAAGCGCTCGTCTAATGGCATATTTTTCTTATCCGGAGGGGGAGACATTACAGTAATTGTGATGATGGAGTTGTGGAACATGGGGGACACTGAGAGGAGTTTAAGTAAAAAAGGGTCAGCGATTTGAATGGATTGTCCATGTAAGATAATAAATGATGAGCTAAAAGCAACACAAAATATATTTTTCCTTCATATCTAACCTTCCTGTGTCACTCTCGAGTCTAAAAGCAACCTTGCTCACGACACACACTGATGGATTCTTCTTGAGTATTGAATCGTAATTTGCTCTGCGATTTTCTGTTTTACATCTTGATTGGATTTCTAAAATTAGAGATCGTTTAACTCTGTTGCCAGAGCTACGAGTTTTACCAGAGTCCATCCCGGTACGTTTACCTTTAAGGCAAAGGAATGAGTTACAGGGATCTATTTCTAGTTATTTCTAGTAGGTGTATCACATCCTCAGTCTCTTTGTTTTTTGGACTGCAGTTGTTGAACACTAGAGGGCAGTACAGCACTAAGAATTTGCTTCAACTTTCTCAGCCAAACATGAGATTCCATCTCCATCAGTTCAGAAACAGTTTCTGGACGTTTTAAACTCATAAAACTGTAAAATGATGACCTCTCTTCTGTATAACTTGGCATATGAGAGAACTGTGTTTGTGCAGCTGGAGAAAAATCAAATTGAACCTAAAACAAAAACGCGTCTTTATTCTCCAGCACGGTCACAAAAACGTACTAAACTATATATTCAAGAAGTGACTCCTGAAAGCTTTTCCACAAATTAAGCAATTAAGCAGAGTAGTGTTGTTTTCTTTTTTTTACTAACCAAACACTTCCAAGAGGACACTGTCAGTATTAATATTCATCATTTATTTGCTACCTTTTAAGTGAGTTGAGAAGCTCAGATCCAGACAGATGCATTTGCTTTGCCTGTTCTTGCTGCTGTGTTGGGTTACACTGTTTTGTGTATGCAGGGGTTTAAAAAGGTCACTGAGAGCGATGCTGCTGTTTGGTGTTGCTCCCACAGGAGTCGAAGCAGCAGGAGACGGACACACGATGGTCACCACAGTGGACTGAGTCAAACAAAGTGGCACCAGGGACGTCTGACTGCCGGCTGACCTCTGGGTTCAAGAGTGTCAAGTTGAATTTCTGACCGATTTAAATGCCCTGTTTATCACGTGACGACAGTTTGGCGTTTGAATTAATTTCTTTACCGTAACTATTGAACAGCGTCAGTCAATCTCCTATCAGCCCCTTCTCTTGATATTTTATGGTATTGATTTTCAGAAGTGTTTAGTGGATTGTATTATTATTGATTACAATATATGTAAAGGGTCTCTTGCAAGTGAGACGATGAGTCTCATGAGATTTTTCTGCATAAATAACGACTCAATCATAATCTAGATACACAATGCTTTTAATGGATCATCAGTTTTTAAAGTTTTTTTATGCAAACTAAAGCCTTTGGGGGAACTACAGTTAAAAAAAACATTAACTTGGAACTGTATCTATGCTTAGTGAAGAAGCATATCAAACCATCCCTGAGGATTACGTTCTTTCAAAATGCATCAGTTAAAAAATGGCTGTAGTTTTTCACAACTAAATTGAAATGACAATGTATTGAAAAATGCAAATATAACTTATTTTTGTAGTTGTGGTCGTTTTTATCCCGTCTTTGTGTGTGGCCTTGTGCCCAAAGAAAAGTGGAAAACATCCAATTCTCTTCCACTTCTTGAGTCTACTGTCCTCCCGCCAACTTTGCTCCATAGTAGTAGTTTTTTCTCATTGCTGGCAAAAGGCTGGCGTCTGGAATCTGGGACACCTTGGCAGTGGCTTTTACTACAACTGTTGGATCAGAGTCGGGGGCTGATGGTGTTAATTGAGTTTTTTTTACATTCAGATTATTTGTTGAAATGCTTTAAAATAGATATTACATTATTTAAAGAGACATTCTCAAAGTTCTTTCAATTTTGCACAATTCCTAGATTTGTTTTCCCCTCATACTTGTGATTTGTTTTTGTTTCCAAATGATTATTAGACCCTTCTTCCACCTCCCTGCTCTCACCCATCTCTGTCCCTCTTCTTGCCTCTCCACGCTCCTTATCCATCCATCCCGTCCTCCCCAGAGCCATCCCATTGGCCCTCGCCTAGCAACCGCATGATAATTTGGTATAATGTGACACCCCCCTGATGCATGATATTAGATAGGGGTTGTAAGTCAACATACGCCCCCCCTTCCCGCTCCCCCTCTTTTATAGCCGGTGGCTTGTGCTCGTGTTTGAAAGGGAAGACAAATGAACTGGGGAGGCTGAATACATTTGGGGGAGAGAAAAGGGGATTTCACGCTCACAGCGTTACATGACTGGTGTCCGGCGGCTCAACCTGTCATCTCGCTCCCTGGAGGGCTGTTTTCGTCTCTCTTTGCCCCTAAGCATCTTGATTGTCTCTTTTCTTATTCCCAGCTTCTCTCCACATGGCTCCGGTTTAGTCCATATGTACATGTGGAGCCACGAACAAATAAAATGGAAAAAAAAAGACAGATTTAATGCAGTGTGGGCAGGCAGGAAACGAGGCAGCCTTTCTACATCCAGAGGACCCAAGCATCTGTAGGTGCTTCTGACACGCAGGCAGGCAGGCAGTCAGGGGAAGGAACACAAAGATGGCCGCTCCATCTGCCTCCACGCTGCTGTATCTGACGTGAGCACGGCGGCTGTGAAGGACATCCCGATCGAGACATTTTTTTCATTCCTAGTGTTGCTTTTCTTCCTCCGTCTAGATTTTTATTGCTTCTTTGTGGGGTAGATTATTTTCCTGTATATTATTTGTTCTTAGATGTTATTACTTTTCAACAACAACAAAACAAAAAATGATTTAGCAAACCAAAATCTCCCTGGATCCCGTTTGACCTTTTTACTGATCTCGGATGAAGTGACCACTTTTGAGACTGTAGAGAAGCACAACGCCGAGGAATCAGAAATCGTGGGAATAAGCTTGCTAGTTCTTTTAAATGATTCATTTATTCATCTCACAGAATTATTTATGACATCATGATGAGTTTATTCATTTTCTGAATTGGCTTTTGAGTTGCTCTGTGATTCATTGAGTTTTTGGGACATTAATAACAAGCATGCAGGCAAAGACTTAGATGCACTCTCAAAGCTGGAGTGTTTCTGTTTATAATCTGCCAGACTTCTTCTGTCATTGGAGAAAATCCTTGTTGTAGTTTCTTTATGCTTGCTCATATACGTACGTACACAGAAAAACAACACAGATTATCTCTGTGCTCATTGCGGCGTCTATTCGCGGGTGGGATGTTTCAAATGAACCCGCTGTCCTCACACAGAGTTTGGAGCAAATTATTGAGCGAGTCTGGGTAAATGCAAAATTGAGGTACTGGCTGTTTTGGACATTAGCTATTGAGTGCTCTGCAGTCCTTGTCATTCTCTTCCAGATCTTTTCAGGTCCGAGATGATGTGACCTGCCGCGGTACGTTCTGTACCTACCGTATGTCATTTCAAACTCGTGCGGACCTGCATTCACATGTCCACTTGGGGATCCTTTTCCTGGAACGAACAATAATCCTCTGACGTGTTTGTTATCTCTCTACGTTTCCACAGCATTTACCAAAAAGAGAATAAAAAAAGAAGAATTAACCCTGATAAAAGGCCGTTCTTTCTGTTAACTTTAACTGTTATAGCTTTTTAAAACATCAAGTGCTATTTTCAGCGCTCTGTAGGAAAAGTGGGTAAGCATAAAGTAAGCTCTGTGGATCCATAACAACTTTTTAAATGACAAGGTGCTGCTCATGCTGCTGCTTCGTCTGGTGTCTAAAGCTGTGGCTATTAAGTATCTGTGAATATTACAGACTTCCTCTAAAGTTGAATGAATTATAATAAGGTATTACACTAATAGAAAGTGGATTTATTCTAAATTTATTACTAGATTTTTATTCCAAGAGTGTAACTCTTCCTGCTCTTGCGTTGCCTCTGAGGTAGTAGAACATGTGCTAGTTGCAGATGCAGATGAATGTTTGACTCGGTGTAAGCAATTAAACATCATAGCTGTGACAATATCATTGTTTATGTTTTTTTTTTTGGGGGGGGGGTTACCCCTAGAAACTGCAGCTTTTAGCTCTGCAGTGGAATAATGTGCATCCATCCACTTTGAGTCTCTCTCTGTATAGTACTCCGGTGCGATGGGAGATTCTGCCTACTGACAAAATCTTGTTTATCCACAGGGGATTTGTTTGAAACTGTAAAAAGTTTAGACATTCTTAAATTCACTTTTACAGTCAGTTTGTTTGTTCTCTCTGTAAATCAGTGGTTTCTTCTGGCTACTTCACAGTCAGAATAAAAAGGCGTGCTTGAAAGGTTAAATGGTCTGACTGAACTGCTCTTAGATTAAGAGTGAGTGTGTGTGTGCGCGTGTGTGTGCGTGTGTGTGTGTGCGTGTGTGTGTGTGTGTGTGTGTGTGTGTGTGTGTTTACTTGTCTGATTGAAACACAGGTGTGAGTGCCCATGTTGGTCATATTATGCTTACATATATCTTAGTATTTAAGGATTGACTGGAAGGTCAATTTGTGAATATCTGATATGTTTCTCTATTCTCCTCATGCATCCATTATTTGCAGACTACAAAAACAATCACCTGCAGCCTTTCCTGTAATTAATTCATTAAAAATTAGACAAGTCTAACTGTGACTAGTCTCCAAATTCCTTCATTTTCCGTTAAATCAAAGCTACCGTCTTTAACAAAGAACCTGCAGCACATTCTTTCTTTTGTGTGCGTGTGAGAAAAGTGGAAGTGCACACAACCGGACTCTAGAGAAACGTGTTTGGGTATCAGCCAAGGTTAAAGCTGGATCGGTGCATTTCTAGTAACATTTCTTATTTTGAATATTCGAATGGTTCAAACAAGACAGACTCCAGCTGGCTTTTTTTTATCCATTTGCATCCATTCGGTCTTTTTCACCCGTGTCCTCTGCGTGTTCCCCCCTCCCCCCCGTCCCGTTACTTGGTCACCTCCACCTTGTAATCTGTGGGGTTCGTAGCACACACTACTGTTGCTCCCCCACCTCCTTCCCACTCCTAGAAGCACTAACGCCTTTGGTTCATTCATACACTTACTACCACTCACATGTTATTGTTTTGTTGTTTTGTTTATTTTGCATCCCTTTCATACGTTCTTCCCTCTCAGACTCTGGACAAATACGTTTATTGCTAGCCTGGCTGAAGGAAAAAAAAACAAAAAAACAGCAATAATGTCAATTTCAAAGAATGGTGTAAAAAAAAAAAAAAAAGGGAGCGTTGTTACCGTGGAAACCACTCCCCTTGTACCCCTCCCTCCTCCCACCGTCTTTCTCCTCCCATCCACCTCTGTGCTGGTGATGCTCGCGTCTCTTCTCTCTCCACCCGGTTTGTCCTCACCTCTCCTGGACATGCTCCTCTCACACTGCCAGCGGAGGATACACGAGGAGGAGGAGGAGGAGGAAGAAGAAGAGGAGGAAGAGGAGACGAGGAGAAGCAGCTGCCTCTTCTCTCCCATCACTCCATCACTTTGAAAAGAGCAGAGCAACAACTAAAAGAAAAGAGGACACACAGGATTTACTTTCATACTTGCAAAAAACAAATTAGAATTATTATTATAATAACCCCTACTCTTCCCCATTCTCCTTTTCAAGGAGGGCATTTTTCTTCCCTTTCCCCCCCTTTCCTTTTCTACCCCGATTTTTTCCTCTGAGGTCCCGGTTTTGTTTTTTGCCACCAGCAAGCCCCTGAACTTCTCTGGGATTTCAGGTGAGGTGCGCGTGTGCAGTGTGTGGTGCTTTTCCCGTCTTTTTTCACTACCTATCATGGCTCACGCGGCCTCCCAGCTGAAGAAGAATCGGGGGGAAGTGGATGTGAATGCAATAGAGGACGAGAAGGAGAAGCGGAGGAAGAGCAGGAGAGCGTCGTCCCGGGAACAAAAGAGAAAGGTAACAGGCGAGGGCTGGCCGCCTGGTCGGGCTGGCCGCCTGGTCAGGCTGGCTGGCTGGCTGGCTGCTGGTGGCTTCATCTGTTCTGCTCTCTCTGTGTCGCTGGAGCGTAGCGCCGTGTAAGTGTGTGTGTGCGTGTGCGTCGTGTGTGTGCGTGTGTGTGCTCATTAAGCTCCCTCGGAGAGGTTTGGAGGACTCACGTGTGTTTATTCATGGATGTGCTCTTGTAAGTGTATTATTTGCTGCTGGCTGCCTAATTATGTGTGCTACATGTGTTATAATAACTCTTTCGTGAGAGCAGGTGCATTAAATGTTGCTGCGTAACTCAATGTCAAAACTATTGGAGGTGCAGTGATCAGGTTTTTTATTTAATTTTTTTCTCTGGCTTATGCCGGTTTCTGGTTTTCTTTGCGATCTGACCAGTGGATTCCGATTGTGACCTTTCTGACATTTCTTTTTTAAACCTACATCCTTTGAAAGAGAAAAGACTTTGTCATATTTTTTTTTTTAAACATAAGAAAAAAACTGCAGAAACCTGCATCACCCAGGTGGTGCAGGTGATGGACTGAAGATTGTGGAAATTTTTACTTTCAATAAATGTGGTTAATCAGGAAAAAAAATCTGGTCCTTTCAGTATTTGATCTGCCGATCATCGATCAGAATAAATCAAGGAGAAATTGACCAAGTCTGGGTTTTCTCCAGGGCTATAACAAAAAGAAAAAAGATGAAGTTTTGACTCTTAACAAAAAGATGATGGAAGCAGAAGACTATCCACACTTCTATCATCTCAAACCCAAATGTCCCTAATCTTTGTCAGAGTCTCATTAAACTCAAAGTGCAAACTGCTGGTTCAACACATGTAGAGACTAAAATCTGTGGAAAAATTGACTGATTTCAGTTTTTTAACCAATTGATA
Organism: Poecilia reticulata; assembly: GCF_904066995.2. Lineage (NCBI taxonomy): Eukaryota > Metazoa > Chordata > Actinopteri > Cyprinodontiformes > Poeciliidae > Poecilia > Poecilia reticulata. The sequence continues at coordinate 12,311,814 of NC_088844.1, read as the reverse complement.
GATTTCTAAAAATCTTACCACCTGTCCACACATGATAACTTCACTACTACTGTTGAACTCTCAAGCTTTTGTTTCCTTGCCGTCCTCCAGCTCTCATCATTTACCGTCATTTTCTTTTCTTTTTTTTTTTTTGCTGAAGTACACCACTGAGCACATGTGATCTGCTCACTCTGCTCTCTAAAGAACGTGCGTTTGCATGTTCGCTGAATGGACGGCAGAAACACGAGATGTGAATAACTGCTGCTTTTATGATTTTTGTTTGGCTTCAGTCAGTTTCATTGTGGAGTCTCGTGTGTGTGTGTGTGTGTGCGTGTGTGTGTATGTGTGTGTGTGTGTGCACGCCCTCGGATGCAGAGACAGCCATGTATAATGCATACTCGACTGATTTATTGATGACTAAGCTTTTTCGTATGACGGGAAGTGAAATGCACGTGTATCTCTGGCCATCCGCCTCTCTTACATGTCGGCTCTCGAACTTTGGGCAAAGCGCAAAAACTTCTCCCGAAACAAAGAGACGGTCGACGGGATTACAGTAAACGTTAAGCGTTGAACTTCTAAAAGCACAAATACGTGTGTATCAGCTGTCCTGCGACTATTTCCGAAAGCATTTGCTGCATCCCCCATATTGATAGTGGCACATTTGACCGTGAGGGATCAATCCAATAACGGTGTACTTTGTGCCCATGGGTGCCTGGTTTTGAATTATGCTGCTGGCAATGTTATTTGACCTTCCCATATGCAAGGAGTGAGCCGTCATTGACAAATCTTTCAGAAACGGGGAAAAGATTGCGAATACGCTCGAGGAAAGTAGCGGCTTTCTTTGTGACGCAAACCCGTTAAAACGCGATCCACATGCGAGAGAACCTACTCGCTTTTCACACGTCTGAGGTGAAGATCAGCATTTCAGGTGGTTGTCTTAATGTAGGGTCATGTTTCATAGACGAGAACGACAGTCAGAGACGGAGAGGAGAGGCAAGGAGTCTGTTTTATGGATTAGATGCGTTCCGTTTACGACAGTCATCAGTTCTTGTTGTTTTTAATGTATATTTGCCTATTTTACTTTTTCAGGTTCCAAACTTGTAGCTCAGCTCCAATGTTCTGCTTGGTTCCTATTTGTGAGCTTTTATACCAATAGTGATTCAGTTTGACCCCTGCTGGGATGATATAATGATGCAAAGAGACAAAACATCCTCCTTCAATAAAATTCTTTTCTGTTTTTACACTGTGCTTTTGAGTATGACGCAGAAAGTAACTTGAGTTTTTCACTGATTTCGGTTTATTCTTTGGATGCCCTTACTTCTAAACTCGCTACCTCCGGCCTTCCAGCTCTCCTTTTGTCTTTAGAGTCCTGACTGACTAAGCATTGTCAGCATCACGGAGGCCAAGCACAAACGAGACATGCATAAAGCTTATTACATTACAGCCAATAAATTGCAAATTACAACTAATAACTTAATTTGAGATTAACGATTAAGTTTAAATACAAACTTAGCAAGTTTGACGAATGGAAAAAAAATATATTTAAAAAAATTACATTATGATTGCATTTCTTCTATTATGCAACTTGATATTGCTGCAGAGTGATATTGCCGCAAACTTGTACAACAAACTGCTTTGAGTCACTGCTTTCCACCGCTCCTACAGTCTCTATATTTAGACGTCAGAGCAGGTAGAAAACTTTGCATGGAGGACACTTGTAAATGTAGAGCTGCATTAGTCACCATCAGGCTGATTACTGCATGCAGAATGTTAGAAAGTCAAACTGCGTTTTGACAGAATCATAGTTCAATTCAGTTGTACGCTTTGAGGCATGTACACGTTCGCGGTAAAGATATGTGAACAATTGTTTATAATATTTTTTTTTAAGAAGATTTAGGTGTTGAGAATTGCCGATTGAAAACGCCTGATGACTGTAAGCTTTGGAGATTTTTTACCTTCCCTATGATCCTCATGGCATCAAAAATAAATCCCGGTCCTCCTCTTTCAGTCTGGTGACTAATGGCTAAAGGTATTTCAACACGTTTTGATACCAAGGAAACTTAAAGTCATGGAGTCCTACGTGGACAGTCCTAGAAACTGACAGAAAGAAATTGATTCGAATTAAATGCTGTATTTTTCTACTTTTTAAACTGTAAGATTGAGCTATTGCAATAAAAAGTTGAATTTACGTCAACTCTTTGACACAAATGACTAGAAATATGTGCAGTAGCAGTGTGACTTTTATTGGTGTAAAAGGTTGAATGGATATTAAGAGTGCAGATTTTCTTTTGTATATTTTCTTTTTCTTTCTGGAGTAAATTCATTATGTAAAGTACCACTTTGTAAAATAAAGTTAAACTGAGCTTTTAGCTTTATGCTTGTAGCCTTACTAGTATCAAATGTTTCCAACAAAGACAATGTTAGCTGTTAGAAATGACCCCCAAAATAGAACGGCAATACTGCGTATTTCTGCTGTCTTACATTTATAGACGCACCTATCCAAATTTTCAGGTCAGCCTGCGACGTTCTGTTGCACTGAAACATACTGTTCTGTCGGCCTTCCTGTTATCTGAACGGGAAATCCCTGTCCCTTCGTTCCATGAATTCTCCAACATGCTTTAGCTTCGGTGTCATTATTCCAAAGCCGGGGTCTCCCAGTGGATTCCCACAGACGCAGGCAGACAAAGACAGAGCAGAGCATAATTTTCCTCCTGATGTGCCCCAGTTTTACAAGGTTTCCCAGAACTGAGAACATGCTTTGGGACAGTACTAGTTATTCCTCTAATAAGACGTACGAACAGAGACGCTTCCATTCACCTTCGATTGTAAAACGGCGAGATGATGCTTTCAACCTTCTGACAACTTTAAGATGTCCCTCTCATCAGTTGTGAATGTTGCTATTATTTATTATTATCACCTTTTTTTAAAAGTCTATCTCATCAGTAAATCCAACGTAGAGAGCATTAAATAAATGCCACCAGACAAATAGCAGCGTCGAAACAGTACTTTAGCTTAATGCTGCACTTTGAGTTCGGCCCTGAGGGAATGTGGCAAGGCTGGGATTTTTCTTACCCTGAGAGGAAAAACTAAAAGAGGAAAATGTTCCTTATGCTCTTTATGCATAAAATAAATGCGTCTTTTATGTCCTTAATTTTTCTTTCATTCCTCCGTCTGCCTCCCTTCCATCATATTTCTCTCATATGCATTGCGACCCTCCTTCCTGCCTCCACCTCTTCCCTGCCCTTGTCCCCTACCATCAGCCCATCAAATATGGAGGTTAATGAATTCAGAAGCTCATGCGTGCCTCAGTTAATTGCGCTGGCACCAGGAACTCCTCTTTGTATTGCTAAGTGTTTTTACTATCAAGATGGCCACTGGCTAGAGTGAGAATCGAGTGAGGAGAGATTGTTAGCATTTAAGGGCAGCATAGAGGGGAAAAACAGAAACATATTTGTTTTTTCAGCAGAGATGAATTCATTTGTTGAATTCAAAACCATTTCTTTAAGCAAAAATGCCACATGACCCTAAATAAAATTCATGTTAAAAGTCTTGAAAAGGTTTTGGTCATTTGGTTCCAATAAAGTGTAAGCTTAAGCAGACAGTGAGCACAGTTTGTACTCACTTTGACAGCCAATAACGTAGCAGTTGTGTTGGATGACATGGTTGTTTTGCAGACCCCCGTATGGCGTCCGTTTCATTCCCTTTGATTCTCTTTGGGGTTTGTTTCCATTCTAAGCTATTTAGTTTTGCTTTGTTTTTGCAAAATGATCTGGGAACAGTTTTATCACCCTATGGGGTAACACTTTATTTGAAGGGGGGTGAATAAGACTGACATGACACTGTCGTAAACATGACATAACATGTCAGGAACATGAATAAGCCTTCATGAATATTTATGACTGTTGTCATAAAGCGTCATTCGGTAAATTATGACACTTTTAATACAAAGTTGACTTTATTCAGAATGTCTTTGTTATGACAACTTGACATTAACCAAGAAATCATTACTGATATAAATTTGTTATAAAAGTATTACTGATTGCACTTTAAAAATTAGGTAACTTTATGTTATTAAAGGTAAAGTTTAAACAGTAATGATTTCTTGGTTAATGTCAAGTCGTTATAACAAAGACATTTTGAATGTCAACTTTGTATTAAAAGTGTCATAATTTACCGAATGACGCTTTATGACAACAGTCATAAATATTCATGAAGACTTATTCATGTTCATGACAGGTGTTTATGACAGTGTCATGTCAGTCTTATTCACCCCCCTTCAAATAAAGTGTTACCCAAAATGGTTCAGTGGATTTTCTGCAGGCATACAGGAGACAAGTAAACCCCTCTGAAGAGCGAGCATCAACTAACGACAAAAATAAAAATCTAAATAGTCGTAGCAATGCTCCATTCTGCAATGCAACACCAAGATGTTCCATCATGGTTTACAACAAAAAGCAAAACAAGTTGAAAAGCTAGTTTTGTAGGTTATATGAGTTTTACTGATTTGATTTCGAATTGATCTTGCTTTTTGTTGTAAACCATGATGGAACATCTTGGTGTTGCATTGCAGAATGGAGCATTGCTACGACTATTTAGATTTTTATTTTTGTCGTTAGTTGATGCTCGCTCTTCAGAGGGGTTTACTTGTCTCCTGTGTTTGTCTCCTGTACTTGTCTTCCTCCTACAGTGTTTTTGAAATTTAAGAATCTTTATCCTTAAAACTCCTACAGATTTGACCTGTGATGGAGCGTCACTTTCAGTTTCACAGTTGTTCAAGTCCGACATTAACAATCGCTGTTAACTTCTCGAGGTCGTTCTTCGACAGCAGCGACTTTTGTTTTGGGTCCTAGGAAGACAAAGCGGCGACTCAAACCCAGTTTTGCTGCTTGAGTTTATAGACCAATATCTTTATAGCCAAAGAACCGAAGCTTTGCTTCATCTTAGGAAATCCATCCATCCATCCATCCATCCATCCATCCATCCATCCATCCATCCATCCATCCATCCATCCATCCATCCATCCATCCATCCATCCATCCATCCATCCATCCATCCATCCATCCATCCATCCATCCATCCATCCATCCATCCATCCATCCATCCATTTTCTTTATACCCTTGTCCCTTAGTGAGGTCGGGAGGGTTGCTGGTACCCATCTCCAGCTAACGTTCCCAGCGAGAGGCGGGGTCACCCTGGACAGGTCGTCAGTTTGTCGCAGGGCGAGATGCTTCCAGTGTTGAACTTTTTTTTGTTTGTTTTGTTGTTGAAGTATGACATTCCCAACTGCAAAAGTTTCCTCCTCAACCATATTCTATCCATTTCCGTGACATGTCCATTGTCATGGTAACTGCTATAGTGCATGTGTCCAAAAGCCAGTAGGAATCCCAGACTGTGCAGCAGAGCATCCCGTGTCCTGTCTGCACCTCCACATCTCCGGTCTCTAAAGGGAAATGAAAACATGCAATAAGGATTGTTCTAATTATTGATCCAATTCAAGGGTCTTTACAGACAGCTGCTGCTGTTGGAGGGGGGATGGTGTGTTTGTGGTATGAGAAGGCAGTGATGACATGTTGCGTGGAGTCTGTAACTGTGCATGTGAAGATTTTGTCGTTTGTGACATTGGGATTCCCCTCTGTTCAAAATATAAAATCTGATTTGCTTTCAGAGCTCAACAGTGTCCCTCTGTGCTGAAGAATCCCACGGTGAGACGGAGCGACAGATGTGGAAAAGTAGAGAGGAAGAAATGACTTGATGCCGTGTGTGTATGCGTGTGTGTGTGTGTGGGTGTGTGTGTGTGTGTGTGTGTGTGCGTGTGTGTGTGTGTGTGCGTGTGCGTGTGCGTGTGCTTGACAGCAAGGATAGAGGTAGAGACAAGAAGAAACGAAAGAGAATTAGCGGGAGAGCAGGATTATAAGCCTAAATGTCATTTGAAGGTGATCAGTGTCTTTCTTGCCACTCCGACAAACCATCAGCGCGCCTCGTGCTTCCTGGACGCAAGTGCTGACGTGATGTCCTGTTTAAAAGGACAGGACATGAATTCACATCTGACACGTCAATAATTACCCACAGAGATAATCACTGTCCACAGCAAAAAAAAATCCACTTGGAGTCATCTCATTTAATATCCTAACGAAAATGGATTTACACGAATGAGAAAAAGGCATTTATAACACGACAGAGACATTGTTTTGGAAATGAGATGTTCGGATTAAAACGACCCTGGTAGTTTCGAGTTTTTGAGCTGAATATCCTCTTGATGAACAGTTTAGTTTCTTGTATCTTAAACGATCCAAATAAAAAATTTTAAAAAATGAACGAGTTTCGAAGTTTATGACATACATAAGTGTGAGAGCAAATTTTCTGTGGCTACGTTCTGCTGAGCAAATCTTCTATGAACAAAAGTAATATGTGGAAAGTTATACCCAAGTGGACAAGACAAAAAAAAAAAAAAAACTCTGTCACAACAGGGTGAGCATGACAAAAATTCATAATGTCACAAAAGGCCAGCATAAATTCCTGTCATTTTTAAGTTTTTTAAGATAATTAAATACATCTGGACTTGCAGAGAGGAATATACGTCACACTAACAAACCAGAGACACCACAAACAAAAGAAAAAAAACCTTATTCCTTTCTCTGCTTAAAGATGCAGTGCCATCTACTAATTCCTAAATGTTGTATTATATTTGTTGTGCACTTCCATAATGAGGTCTGCCGCAGCTCGTTTCAATGCCCCCACCTCTCTCCGTCGTACCCGGTAATGCTCCGCTGGGCACCATCAGTAGACATGTTCCATCAAGCTCGTAAAAGAGCCAAATGTTGCGTCACAAGCCTGCGTGGATGTGCTGTTGTCTGTGCGCGTACGGCAGGTGTTCCTCATCCACACGCAGATAACGCTTCTCTAATTGAAATAATGCTGCCTTGCTTCTCTCTCTCTCTCGCTCTCTCTTTTTCTCTCTCTTTCTCACTAACACATGCAACCCCTCCTTTGACCCCTGGGACTCACGCCTGTACGGGTTGATAATTACTTTCGTTTGTTCGCCCCCCACTCCCACTGCTGCCATCTCTTCCATTCTCCACTTAACCACCTGCCACTCCACCGTGATGAGCACCGATAAACCACATTCATCCGGCCATCAGTTTTTGTCACATTCTTTGATTTTTGTTGCCCCGGATGTATTTTAAGTAGTGCACTTATCAGATCGGTGCATGCTGCCACATCTGTGCGACAGCTCTGGAAAACAAACAAAAAAAACCAAGCAGGTCTGGCTCTTTTGACAAGGACAAAAGCATGTGGTCTTGGCCTCGTGGCTGCTGTGCTAGGGCGTGGAGCTCAGAGGCTCAGGAGCCGAGGAAATGGACTGTGTTCGGACGGATCGATGGTAATCACGGCGCTTCACGGTTAGCTCCCTCGAATGGGGGCAGGGAGAGGAAAACGTTGGCAAAAGGGAGAAAGGAAACGGGGGGCCACCATGGGAGGACGGTGCATGCAGAGGGTTCCCTCGGTAATAGAAATATGCCTCATTTCATGCGTAGAGAAAATCTTTTTGCCCCTTTCCATTCGCCTACAAACTGACAGCCAGGGATACAACCCCCCTGATTGAGATTAAACAAAAACAATAGAAGCTAGGCCATTTTATCAACCCCAGAATCCTTTCAACCACATTCAGGCATCTATAGACGTCTTTATGTGGACGTTCAAGTTTGTGTTGTTTAAGCAGATGGAAATGTGAGCTTTTACATTAGCTTGGGTTCTATATACCTTATGCAGTCTCAAGGCAAAACTCAACTTGTTCTACTTTTTAACTACTCACCACCACCTTAATAGATGAGATAAATTGGGAAAACCAAGCACTGAACATGAAATATCTTGCGGCATTGAAGACTTGCAGAGGGAACTGGAAAGCTTCGATCGTCTTTTGGCTTCTAGAGTAAATTTGTAAATCAAGCATGCACAAAATGTTGTGATCCAGCAGAAAACTGACTGCTAGGAAAAGGTTACTTGTAGCTGCGAGGTGGTGTTGGTATTCTTTCACTCTGGATGGCTATGTGTGAGATCATGGAAAAGATAGACCTTTAGACAACATAATACTCTATATACAGCTGCGTATCACTGCAATCTTTGGTTGCGATGATATGCAACCAAAGCCTGAACAGAAGAGCGTTCCTTCCATCTTGTATTTGATGCTAAATTATTCACAGGCATCTTTGCATGTGTGCTCTGGTGTACTGACAACATGTTGAGGTTTTGGTTGTCTGTTCTCTTAATGTCAAGTGTGTAAGTATGGCGGCTTTATAGATGGATTGTTTTTATTCCCAGCCTCCTGGTGATGTCAGTTACTAAGCCAATCCTTCTAAACGTGATCCAGCTTTTCTGTCCTCTGCCTCTTCCCTTCAGGTTCTCCGAATCTTACGAGTGAGGAGAAATGTAAAGTAAAAGATTCACTTTAAAGATGACTGCGTGGTTTTCCCGCTATTGCCTCAAGATTTTTTTTCCTTGTATGACCTCAAGGACTGTGCAGGAAAAAAAGACCAAAGTGCATATCCTTGTGAAGGATGTGCTTTAAGAGTCGAAAAACACAAACCTGCTTCGCCTTCGATTGTGCTTCTAGGTGAAGCTCAGTATCTCCCTGAAGGATGAAGATTTTTTATCTCTCTCGCTCCGATATTGCCTGTCCTGGATCATCCTCAAACAAGACATCCAGCTGCGCCCACAGCACTGTCCTGGTTGAGTCACCAGCTGAATACTGAAGAATAGCAAGACAGAAGTTTGTGGGGGGAAAAAAAAGAAGAAAAAAACCTTGGCTGTCTGACTCCCTTCGATCCTTCTGCCATGTGCTGCCATGCTCATTCCTTTGCAGTTAGCAGTTAGCATCGCTATTTTTATCTGTTTTTCTTTCTATTTTTTTTTTCTTCAAAACGCTTTATGAAGTTATACCAGAATCATAAAATTTGCAGCAATAAAATAATGTTTCTGTGTGGTTTTAGCATGACGTAGGGTTATCTTTGCACAGTTATTCTTTTTGATTAAACCCCCTGACCTTCGGTGACGCGTGCACAAACAGGTTTTTGTGTGTCATTGTGAGTAATGTTTTCCCCTGACCGTTTCCTGTCCGTCTGGGATTGCGTTCCTTCTCACATATCTGCAACTAAAATCGACAAGGCAGTTTGAAATACTTAACACAATCGGTAAGCGTGCACACATATGAAGAAAAACAATAACTGAAAATCTAAAAGAAGAAAAAAGAATAAGATTTTGTCTCTCAGAGACAAAGCAACAGCAATGGCATTTATCATCTGATGATGATGATGATGGTGAAACTTAACCTGCCCTTTCTCAGCAATCGAGTCATTACCAGCACATCAGCCTGCGCTTTCCAACATCACTGAGTCATGCTTATTTCTCATAATCCATGTAATAGATCACGTTTCCATCTCTGTTTCTTGATATTTGATGTGTCTCATGTCGCTGATCCTTCCTCGTCTGTTCGGCTCTCGCAAACATGCGTGTTAAAAATAGAACGGATCCACAGCAACTTCCACCCTGCTCCATCGACAATGTGCATTTCCACGTTGACGGTCTTGCGTCCATACATTTTTTGGTTCTGTACCCGGCCGCTACTTTGAGAGCAGCCTGAGTCAGAGACACCCTATATTCTGTTTGCAAATCCATCTGATCTCTGTATCATCGCGTAGTGGTAATGAGAGCTCAGATTGTTTCACACCGCTGATGCCAAAAAGATGCAACATTACTAAGGTATCTGCTTTCACTTTGCTGACCTTGTTTTCCAGAAAACAAATATTTAGGCAGAATAGAGCCACATATTGACATACAACGAAGAAAAAGACATGTTCTTTTCCCCCGGCTGTCAGACATTGAAGCACACTGACCTTTTCACTGACCTTCACATCCGCTGATTACTGCGCCTTTAAACCGTTTTTAAAAAGTTTGAGTGTTGATGTCATGACTTTGCAAAGTTGCTGATAGGACAACTCACAACATTTTAATTAAGCGGAGGCGTGCTTGTGGATATATTTGAACACCTCAAGCACATCATTTGTGACACCATGGGAAAAATCCAGAGGAGTCAGCCATGATCCCAATAGTCTGGTTCATTGTTTGGGTTTAATTTCAATACCTTCAGGCTGTTCTGGGTACTCCTGCTTCCTCCCATTGAAAAATAAAAACATGACTGTTAGGTCAGCTGAGTGCTGGAAAATAAATCGCTCTTGTGATGGACTGGTAACTTGTGTAGGGTGAACCTTGGCTTTCGCCCAATGGCTGCTGGAGACAGACAACCAGCAACCCTGCAAGGATGAGCGGGGGGTTGGAGTATTAAAACTGCTTTGCTCATAAATGTTCTGACTAATTGCACACTTTGCTAACTGTCAGACTGGAAGGCGTGATGTGATGCTCTGAGATGCAGCAGCACAAGTCAGGTTACTGGTGGTGTTGCTGCTGACTGGGTTGCTGTCACACAGCAGAATACGTTTCTCTGCGTGTGCGCGTGTGTGTGTGTGTGTGTTTGTGTCTGCCGTGTGAGAGGCTGTCAGCGGCGTGTGACACCCTCATGGCACCTTTAACTTTTCAGAGACCTTCCCTCCGGACAGCCACCAACCATAACCAGTGACGTGCAAAACACGAGTTGCTGAGTTGATCAGTTTGGAAAAAATAAATACATTTTAGCAGAAATGTCCAAGTAGACACCAAATGAAAAATATTGTAGAAAATAAACCAAGTTTAATCCTTTCATAAACAAATACAGTTTTATTAAATATGTGTGTTGTTATTATTAACAGTGAAATGTCTGCACAGCTTTTCCATTTTTTTGGTTTCTGCATAAATAATGATTTGTTTTTGTTAGACTATCTAAATGAAGCAGGTGGGATGGAAGTCTGGAGCCGACACCTGTGATAACTAGTGATGCACCAGTCAGGCTTTTCCTGAATAGTTCAGACTTTTGGTTTTCTTCAAGGTAGAACCTGTAAAAATAGAGTTTTGTAATTACTATGACACATAAAATATGAAGAAAAGATGAATGGATTTGTCTCTTTGCAGCCAAAATGTGAAGATTTGTAAAAATGTAGCCTGTCAGTAGAGATTAAGCTTTTTCTGAGATAAAGATTACTTTTTCATTCTAAACTGTACCAACAGGTATTAAATTAAAATCCAGCAGAAGATGACTTATGAAAAGAATTACATGATTTTTCCTATTTATGTTTCAAAGCAATTATTCATAACATTTAACTGATATCTAGCAAGAGCTAAAAAGTGCATCAAAGTACAAGATGTTGGTTTGTCCTAAAAACTGAAAGTGCAGGTGTTTTTAGATTAGATAGATGATGACAAACAGAAACGAAGACTTTACATCTTTGTCATAGTTGACCTTCAGATTAATGGTAAAAAGACAAAGATAAAACTGGGAAGTAGATTGATTCAGTTTAAACTCAGTGCCACTATTTTATGTCAAGTTAAGCAGCAATTCAAACAAGCAATATTTATAAAGTTTTTTTTATTCTTACTCAGATAATTACATCAGCTAAACTCTCTGGTTTGTGCATTTTGCCTATCTGTGAACTGTTGCACAAAATCCCAGAGAAAACCGACTAAAAAGGCAAAAAATCCGGACAAAAGAGAGAGGGAAACCCAAGCTGAAGAGCAGGCAAAAGCAAAGGACAAAAACTGACAAAGTGATTCAGAGCTGTGAGGAGCAGAGGACTCTGCGACTGTGTTCACTGCTTCAGCCAAGTAAACTGAATGTCCCCATCAGTCAAGGTTGTGTGTCTTATTATAGGTTGTTAGTCTCTCTGCTCAGCTGCGACCTTGGCACAACTGGACAGAGCATCTATACGTACCACGGTAGGCAAAATCACAGAGTGTCTCTGTGTGTGCGTGTGTGTGTGTGTACCTGTGACGCTTTGCAGAGTTTGCTGAAGTGTTGGTGTGGGCATGTAACAGCACACATTACCGGGGACTTTGTAAACAGTCGGCTTTAGCTGTGTGGGATGGACGGAAGGATGGACGTTAGGGAAGCTTTTCAGGGTCAGATTTAGTGCTACAACAGGACTGTAAAGTAAAAGTGCTGCCGCCCGCAATAAAATATGGTTTGCTGTGCAGGACATGTAGGCTGTGTTTGAGCTGCCAGCAGCCATCTACCGGCTGTTTTCCTTTTACCCGGTCTGACAGCTGCACGGTAACATGCAAACCACAGTGTTTCATCGAGTTCTCAGTCCAGCGACAGACGTGTCGTTGATGTGATGCGTTGAGAGAAGCTCCACCCATCTGCGGCTTCTCGGTTACCCTGGGAAACGGCATTAAAATGTATAACTTTTACTCTTCACATAGCTCATCAAAATTCAACACTGCTTTGACTGTTTCAGTTTGAGTTAGATCTGTTGGCTTTAAGACATGATGATGTCTTATTCAACAACAAATAACAGAACTTTATTTTGTCTATTTCTTTTCATCTAAATAGTTTGTTTTACTAAGCAGGTTTTTTGTGGCAGAAGGAAATAACTCTATATATGACTGAAAACTAACAAATTGCCTCTTGGAAGTATTCACACTAAACTTAAACATACGCCAAAACAACTGCAGCTATGCTAGCAGTGAAAGGGCAGATCTCGCAAGCACTGACTCGGGTGGCACTGAATACAAAACCACACCAAACTTTTCATATTTTTTCTTCTACGAAAGTTTGAATTCATAATCCATGTTGCTAACAGTAAAAAACTGATTTACGCTCGTCTAAAATCCTCAAAAGATACATCAAGGTCAAAAATACAACCAGTACCACCACTAAATGTGACAGAAGTCAAAGAGTGTGAATATTTCTGTGAGAGGCTGTCCTCATCTTTGCTTTTAAAACCTTCTTTTTATTTATTTATATATATATATATATATATATACATATATATATATATATATATATATATTTATCTTAAAAATGATGTTTTGTTGTCATGTAACATGGCTGTTGAATAAAACTGCATTCAATATCTGGCACAAAAAGTTTTGAACTTTTTATTATTAAAGCTGACATTTCTAAGCCAAATATTCCCAAAAGTGCAAAGCCAAACCTTGTTATCTTAATATTTCAGGATTTAATGTGTAAACAGAGAATAATAAATGATTGCAGCAAATAAAAAGGAGAGCAGCACACGGGTTAACGAAGAGAAGCGCTTGTTCTTGGGACATTTGTGAGATCATCGGGACAGAACTGATAACTTCTACACTCGACTTGTTTTGCCTTTTATCCACTTAGATAATTTTCTGTTCTTTAGACCGGCTGCAAAACTTTCTGACTTTGACTCAAGAAATCTGGCAAACTGTCCCCAAAGTGTAAAGCACAAGTTTTTGGTTACTGTATTACACCAGTGTGTCAGATTCCCATCGCAGAGTCCTACAGAGAAAAAATAGCCGCCCAAACTGAACTCAAAGACACGAGGAGAAATCAGCTGTGGATCACCCTGCATCCTCTCTCTCTCTCTCTCTCTCTCTCTCTCTCTCTCTCTCTCTCTCTGTCTCTATTGATTTCTGGATCCTGAGCTAAACAAAGCTCGGGCAAAAGAAAAAAAAAGAAAGAAAGGGATTTCTTTACAAACACAATCTGACTCGGACTGAAGCAACAGAGAGAATTTTTCTATTTTCTGCTTTTTGTTTTATACATTTCCATCGATTCTTCTTCACCTGTCGGTTATTTATCTAAATTAGCTGCTCAAAGCAGACGGACCGAAAGGCCCCCCTGCTGCTCTGTCTTCTTAAATGTATTGAAATCCTTCCGGAGGCCATGCTTGACCCGGCTGACCTCTTGACCTCCAGTGGCCTCTGGGATTGCTTGTGAGCTTCAGTTATGGCATCTTTATTGGCTGAGCTTCCTCTGCTTTCTATTAAACATCTAAGTAGATCCCAGGGATAATCTAACTGGCTAAAACACGTTTTCATTGATACTAAATACTCAGCAGCTGTCGAGGTTAGTGCTTCATAAGGGGGAAAAAAATAAAAAAATAAAATAAATTTCTTTACTCAGTCTGCTCAATGCCTCTCCTGTTGGTTGAGTCCTGCTGTTATGGATTTATGGCTCCCTATTCAACAGTCTATTACTTTGCGATGCCTTGGGGGCAGCTTGCTGCTTCAGCACCTAACAGCCGACTGTGTGCCGAGCAGAAAGGCAGATTTTGAGAGACAGCAATCTACTAACATTGTTCTAGCAACTAATGATTAAAAAAAATGAAAAAAACTGATTATTCTGTCCATTATTCTGATGATCAATTGATTAATCGGATTGAAAAAACTTTCCACATTCTGGAGATGTTTCATTTATCCCCGTAAACTTTGTTTTGTACAATGGAAATAAACAAATAATTTAATTCATTGGTAACACTTATTTGATGGGATGTGCATAAGACTGATGTGACACTGTCATAAACATGACATAACACCTATTATGAACATGAAGGAGTCTTTGTGAATGACTGTTGTCATGAAGTGTCATTCGGTAAATAATGACACTTTTAATGCAAAGTTGCTCTAAAAGTTGCATTGAAAGTCCATTAAAAGTGCCAAATTTGCATCATAGTGTCACTATTTACAAGATAATGCACATTTGGCACATTCATAAAGACTCCTTCATGTTCATGACTGGTGTTATGTCATGTTTATGACAGTGTCACGTCAGTCTTATGCACACCCCGTCAAATAAAGTGTCAAATAATAAAATAAACATTTGCTTGCCTAAAATGGAATAGCATAGCATTCCTTTAAAGTACATCTGATCATTTGTATCAAAGGATGCATCTACAGTTAAATACTTTCAGTAATGTGATAAACTGATTAATGGGACTTTCTTTTTAAAGAAGGAGCCAAGGGAAGCTAAAACTGTGATGCCTAAGGAGTTGTGGGTAGAAACAGACAAAGCTTTTTTTTAATCTTATATATATATATATATATATATATATATATATATATATATATATATATTTCTGATCCAGATCTTTTATTTGACCACTAATGGTTTGATAAATCCAGAAAGATTCCCTCTAAACTCTCGTGCTCATGTCGCTTCTTTCGTTCTAAATGGAGCGTTTTCTCTGTTTGGTCTCGAGTCTAAGGGTGATTGTGGAGAAATAAAAATATTGTCTTCTAAAATTTGTTTTAGTTTTGTCCAGATTGCGGTTAAATGTGTGCGTGTGTTTGCGTGTGTGTGTGTGTGTGTGTGTGCGCGCTCCGTTGACACCAAGGGGGGCTCAGAGGGGACAGATGGCCTGTAGTTTACTCTCGTCTGGTGCTGTCTGTCTGCCAAGGACCGGGCGAAAACAGTTTCAGCGCGCTCTGCTTCATTCAGATCTGCTCTGTGGCCAAAATAACACACATTTTTGTAATCCTGACCTTTTTATCGACAGCTTTATGAGAAAATAAAATGTTACGATGGAAGCCACAAAACAAACTTGCGACACATTTCTTTTAATATCATCTACAGGCGTTAAATGTGTTTTTTTGTGCATATGTGTTAGCGTTTACCTCCTTGTTGCAATTAAATATTCAATTAAGGCTTTTACGACTGGCTGCGTGGAATCGTGTGTTTGTGCCCCATGTTTAATAATTTATCGGGGGACTCTTTGCTTCTGCTCTGCAAGATTCTGTCACTTTGAAGACGTCAGGAGCGAATGTTCTCTAGATAAAGCATTAATCTATTTTTCTTACATTTTAATTGTCTATGACTATTTATATCTGAATTACTTGGAATCAAAATGAAATTTCCTTTCTTCTTTACTTGTGTTGCGCTAGAAATGCTCAGCACTGACCTCACACGCTCCTGTTGAAATGCAATATTTATGACGATGAAGCTGTTCTGACAAACTAATTGATATTTACGTAAAAGTAACTATCTTTAAAGTTAAGGATCTTTTTCTTAGCTGAATCTTCCTAATACAGATCTCAAATTTTTGTTTGGAAACAAATTTCTCTCTCAAAAATATGAACAAAACCGTTTGAAAGGTCGATAGACTTGAATAAACATTTGTGCAACTGCTGTACATAATGTTCAGACCAATGTGCAAGTCCTAAGTAAAACGGTTTTTTAATTTCTAATTTCTAATTTGAGCTCAGAGTTTCTGATGTTAATATTTCTCTATTATTTGTTTTCAAATTAAACTAACTTCATTTTCATCAACAAATTACAAAAGAGGCAGATAGAACAGTGTCAAAAATGTTCCCAATTCACGTCATTTGAGACAAATGCAGATGGAAGTCAGAAAAAAAAGCTAAAAATGCTAAAAAAAAAAAAAAAACTCCCCCACCTGAGTTTTAAACAAGCAGATGTATCTCTGGGATCAAAAACAAACGGTCACACTGTCAACGTGCTGGTAATTACGTACAATAGCGCCTCTTGTAATGAATGTAGCAGCAAGCTAAAAACCACTTTGTACATAAATTATTCTTAAAACAACACGAGGAACAGATGGCTTCGGTCGCAGGAGGGTTCCTGGTTTTTTGGGACACTGCTGAGGTCTCAGTGGAATCGCTGCAATGTTTTCCAGTTGTGATGCAGGAGACTGTCCACCAGAGTCCAGTGTTTGCCTGCGTAACAGAGCCTGACCGGGATCAGGCCGAGGTTAGAGGGGCGCAATAATCCAGCCAAGTCTTCGGATCGGATTTAAATTATTACATATATTGATTGTATTTGTGTTTGATCATGTGCACACGCTGTGCTCTCCCGTCAACGTGCATTTCTCTCTCTCCTTCTTTTCACTGTGTACCCAATCTTTCCTTCGTCTTGTGCGCTTACGTCTTGACCTGTTTGTCCTCTCAATAACCTTCCTATAAACTTGCCCCCTCCTTTCCGTAGAATGACCTGTGTACGACGGGTCAGTCTGCTGCACAGACAGATATATTGATGCGTGAAACTTAAGTGTGTAGATTTCACCCGTTCAGCTGACGAGCCGGTTGGATGAAATCCAGTAGGGCATCCAGGTTCTCCCCGTTTCTGATGCCAACAGGATGTTTCTAAAGTGCACCTACAGACTAATTCCATGCTTGTAAAACACTAAGACCTGGATAGCAATTTTTTTAATTTTTTTTACTGAATCTGGGTGAGATTGGGTAAAAAAGTTGACATGAATCGTACACCCTCCTCTCTTTGCCGAGTCTCCCATTTCTCCCCTTCCTCCGAGCGCTATCGGCTCCCGTTCGCTCCCGTTCCCCCACCACCCGTTGCCGGTTTCATGTCCCAGGTGAGGGGGGGGGCCGTGTCCTTGAGCCCGCTCTGTGCAGCTAGAGCAGCAAATATCTGTCCGCTCTGAGTGTGTTTGTCTTCTGCGTTTAGCATAAACATCAAGATTTCCTCCGCGGAATGAGGATGTTGGGGTTTCTCATTCTAAAGCACATAACCAGAAGCCATTTTTCTTTCTGTTAAATTTCAACAGATTTTTTTTATTATTATTATTATTTCATGGCAGCCTCAGTCCAAATCTAAATACTGTAAAAAAAAAAGAAAAATAAATAAATACTGAGAGTCAAGTTGAAGAGAAGTGAGTATAAGAGAGAGTGTGGGTTGATCTTGAGAGAAAAGGTCAAAGATCACTCGAAAAAAGAGTAACTGCTGTCCTGTTCTACAGAGGTTGTATGCCTTATAGTAATATTTGTTACATGAAGAGTGACCGTACAACCAACTCACTGCAATTACATTCATTAATTATAGACTATGCTCACATATTCACAGGATTAATGTAAGCATTTGCTGTAAATAGAAATGCAAGTAGAAAAAAAAAGTCCCCTCATTTGATGCATGGGATCAAAAACGTGCGTTATTGTTTGAAAAGGCAGGATGTAACTGTGCCAAAATGATTTTCCACAGCCAGGCCTGAATCCCCTCCTTTTCCTCAGTAACCCTCCCTCGTAACTATGGCAACCCAGGCTTTTCCCGAGGAGGATTGCTCGCGACGGTGTTAGCGTGAAGGAGCTCGTGATCCACCAATCACACGTCGCGCTCGCCTCTTCTGGTCCAGAGCATCTGTCACTCCCTCCGTCAGCTCACTTCCAGGACTCCCCCGGTTTGAAATGCCCCGCTGTCGTCAAACTCGTTTTGTCTCCCATCTCAAAGTACGGGGATACACCCGCAACAATGCCAGTATTATAAAACATTTTTTTTAAATGTTCTTGCATTTCTCCTTTTCTCAATCTCAAATAGCTGGCACGTAGTTTTTTTGCGGAATAACCGTCTCACACACAGACAGAAAAAAGTTTGGTTACTTTATTAAAGCACTGGATTTAGAGAAATATTAGTCAGAATTTGCAATTCTAACATAGGACCTTAAAATATACTTAGTGATTTTAGAGTTTTATACAGTTTATAGCTCACAGGTGTAGTCATATTTAAGAACTTAGAATATATGCTCTGATTAGGTTTGCTTGTTAAGCAAGTATTCAACATATTTTTTATTAAGGCCACATATTTTTTTAGGATTAAAATTTTTTTTATTATTGTTTTGGTGTGATGCAATATTCTAATCTTAAATCCTCCTGCTTGGAACGTTGGCTGGAGATGGGCACCAGCAACCCTCCCGACCCCACTACGGGACAAAGGGTGTAAAGAAAATGGATGGATGGCAATATTCTTAAATCCTGTGTTTTCTTGATATTTAAGCAGAAAATCATTTAAAAAGTAATCAAAACATCAGCAGTCTTTATGTAATGTATTTCACTTAGAGAATTGAGTTACTGAAACAAATTAACTCTAATTTATTGAATAAGGATGTTTCACTCCTTTCTTTTTTTTTATAAACTTTTAATGCTTGTAATGTAATCAGATGAGCCAGACTGCAAAGATTAAAGAACTCAGAGTTGTTGCTGAGCTTTGCGTTGTCATAGCCACAGAAAAATCAGTCGAGGAACACCGAAGTGTTGTAGAACCTCCTGTAAGACGGCATGAGATGACCTTTCACCCTCAGGTGTAATTACCCAAGATCAAACGTACAGTTTAGATGCAGAACTAATGCGGCATTTTCTCCCCCTCTGCTGCTCGTGTGGATCTCTGCGCACATGCTTCTACACCATGATGGTTATAGATGCTATCTCGCTGTGCTGAGGCGTAGCTTTGAGTGCCTGGAACAATCAGTGGGGGTGTGAGTTCTCCATGTGCGGCTCCCACTCAGTGCACTGCGGCGGTGCGCCTGGTGGAGAGACAGAGGGTGTCCCTAATGCTGAAGGAAAAGCCCCTAATCCTATGTTAACGTCTCCCCGTTGACAGCAGAGGGGGACCCGCAAGGTCCTGTGCCCTCGAAGTAGCGTCTGGTGTTATTGTTTGTCCCCTTCTGCATTCAAAGCCTCCCCAGCCCCTCCAGCATCGCCAGTATGCATACAATCAGCACTGTGTTGGGATTCCAGGTAGAGCAAGCCCAGCCTGGGTGTGTGTGTGCAGCAGTACTGACACTGGTCTTTGTTTGGGGAGCAAAAAAAAAAGAAGCTGATTAGGAGGGCGACAATAAAGAGAGGAGCGAGCTGGGAGAGACTACGGGAGAGAATGAGTGGGAGGGAAAGAGAGGGAGAGTGGGTGGGATAACACGGCGGTTAAGGGTGGGGGGTGTTTGGGTGAAAGTATTTGTTTCAGCTGCTATTTTCAGTTTGGCCCCTCTTGCTGCTCGTAACCTTGGATATCTAGATCACACCGACGGCTCCCCCCTATCGGACGCCCACTGCCTACCATATGCTCAGAGTAAATGAAGGTGAGGAAGAAGAGAAAGGAGGCAGACAGGGATGGAGAAGCCTCAGCTATTATGGTAAGTCAGCGTCCCCATCTCCTGCGTCTGTAAGGAGGCAGGGATTTACCCTCATTTACAGATTTAAGGAGAAAAAAAAGAGAAGCACGGGAGGGATGGGACGGGGAGGGCGAGAGGGCAGCAGAGGGGATTTGGCGTGTGTGTCCTCTCTGCGGCGTGAGCGCTTTGTTTACTCACTATGTAGACTCCACTCTCCTTATCAAACCTCCTGCCATCCTTTCCCCTCCGCTCACCTCTTCACCCTCCTGTCCAACCCTCGCCCGCCCTGATGCGCATCGACCACAGAGCGGAAGGAGCCCAGAGATTCCCACCGCTTGCAATTCTTCCTCCCCACTCTGTCACCTGAGCCAATGGCTCCTTGCACTTTACTCCGGCTGGGATGGAAGTTTGTGAGGCTGAGATAGCAGCTCACTGACAGGCTGAATAGATGACTGACTGGCTGGCTACTTGGCTGCCTGGCCACTTTCATCTCAGGTTTCAGTTTTCGTTATTGGGAGGCGAGAAAGAAAGAGGCAAAGAACTTGAGCATGGCCGTGGAGGAGGGTGCAGCCTTTCTAGCCCGAGTAAGTAGTGCTGTTATTGATAGTTAAGCTTATTTTTTGTGATATTTATTTGTTATTGTATTTTGGCTTGATGTTAGAAAAATACTTGCACTATTAGAATTGCAAAAGTGACCAGGACTCTAGGCAGTGGTGGTTGTGAGCTTGAAACTGCAGCTGATCTGATAAACAGTGCAACATTATGCAAAAAAAAGCATTTTTATTTCTTGTTTTCATATAAGTGATAAAGATGCAAGTATATTTTAAGAGAATGGCTCGACTATGTATTTATTTAGTATGCATACATGCTTTTAGGCAGCTCTCATTTTGCTTTTTTCTAACGTGATCAAAAACTACTCAAGTTGTGTTTCTCTGCTTTCATGCACAGCAACATATAAACATCAGGCATCTCTTTATATTTATCACTCTGCAAGAAATTTAATAAAACATATTTATCTACCATGAACCAGTTATTGGTTTAGATTGGAAGCAGGGTCTATTTATTGCACTGAGGAATCCACCAGCAGTATTTTAAGATGCTACCACATGTGCACTTGTAACTTAAGGCTGAATTATAATTTTAATATCCCCACGTCAGCATGACGCCAGCAGGACCATGTTGGCTTTCTCTGTATACATCCAGCTGCTCCCCGAAGGCCTCAGAGGTTTGTTAGATAACATCGGTGAACAAACGGCACAAGACAAAAAGGAACACATGAGGTTGAAGTTAACAACAGAGTTAGGCCGTAAAACAAGATCCCAAAGTTTAGACATCAGTGTTTAGTTGGTCATGTGAAAATGGAAAGAATGTGACAAAATTGCCTGGCAAGTCTTGTGCTGTCAATGTCAAATTTATTTCCGTAACACTTTAAAACAGGTTCCAAACTGCACCAAAGTGCTGTACAAAAACAATAATAAAATAAGTTGATGGGGGAAAAAAACAAAAAAACAAACATCACAACAGAAGAGCTACTGTATGAGGCCTCAATAAAATGCCAAAGAATAAAAACGAGTTTGTCATTGTTCAAAGGAAGCTTCATGGTGTCATGCTGACATTTTGCTGCACATCAACTAGAGAACAAATATAACAGAAGTTGCTTTCATCAGATTAGGCCAAAGTTGATCTTTTGGTCGATGCATGTAGTTTTATTTGAAGACTCTCACTCTCCATATCCTTTTGGGAAACTTGATCTCCCCAAGGAAACATGGTGGCGAAAGCATCATGCTGTGGGAAAGCCAATTATTGTTTTCCTTGCACTTAGGAATTAAGCACTGAAAAGTTTAAGGGTTAAAAAAGCTGCATAGTTTAATTTTGCACTTTTTTTCCCCATAAAAGCCCCCAAAAACATCCTCCAGTGTAAACATGTCAACAGCCGATAATTCTTTAACAGGCTCATCGTATTGAACCCCGGGAGGCAGATTCTGTGAGAATCTGTTCACGTTAATGAACTTGTTTCGCTTCACCTCTTGTGGTAAAGTGACTGCTGCTGTGAGGGAGTGTTTTGGCGCTGCTGGCCGCTGCAGCCCTCATCCTGACGCCGCTGGCTTTTGTGCTCCCAGCTCTGAGTTTTGTGCTGTCAGGAGAGCAGAGGATCAAGTTAAACAATACAGCTGCTGCTGGTCTGGCTCTTCTCCTCTAAGCTCCCACTGAGCCCACAGTGATGACATCATTGTGTGTGTGTGTGTGTGTGCTTATTTTGCGTGCCGCTACCTCCGTGCAGGTAAACAACATAAAAAGAGCTTGAAGACTTTTGCAATAACATGTCTTTATTCTTTTTAATGTGACAGTGGGTGCACACACGTTCTGATTCGTTTGTACTTTGCTGTGTGCCAAATCGCGGAACCGATGCCACCCAGGGATCTGTCTTTAAATGGACTGAATATTCAGCATGTCTGTGCTGGAATATCTAAGAAATTTCAAGCTTTACCGATAAAGTCAGCTTGGGCTTTTTCAGCATGAAGTTTGAATGAACTGCTGACATTTCCAGCTAAAACTAAAATGCTGTCTGTGAAGCATTAAAGTGTTGGGAGCCGTAAAACTCTGCAGGACCAACTAGAGTGCTTCGGCGTTTAGTTTTTCATCTGAAACGCACTCACAGACAGTGGCCACTAAACAGAATGCAAAGGGCTGAGCTTTTTCCTGCATTTGTGGCTGTTTCGAGTGCAGCGTGGAGACAGCGCATGCAATTTGTCGCCTGTGTGTCAGATTTGTGTCCCTCATCCTCACCCATCCAGCTAACACTAGATTAATGCTCTCCATCAGGCTTAACCTCGATTTTAATGGCCCAGTTTCCTTTGACGTTTGATCTGTCCGCTCCCAATGACGTTTCTTTGCTTTACGCTCCTGCCGCGTGTAATTCCTCATTCACAAAGATCCTCACGCTCCTCATTCTGGACTTTGAAGTTAGTCGCGCAGCTTTTCTAGAGGCTTCTGTGCATAAATGTACAAAAGCAGTGTTGTGCTTGTGGATAAAATCTACTTATTCTGTTTAAAGATGCGTTGACAGTTGCATGTTATATAAATAATCATTTGAAAAACACTTGAGGATCTCATAAAGAATAGCTTAGCAAGTGTTCTCAGACGCCAGCACTTGCATAGCTTTTCAATACCCATAATTAAAGTGTGTTCTGCTATTTCTGTGATTAGAATGTAATACATGTCACTACAATAACACCGTAGGTTTTGTCTTGAATCTAAAAATCACACAGCAGTGCGATGTGTAAGTTTACATGCTAGCAGGTAGCAGGTTTGTTGCCGCGTAGCAGCAAAGCCTCAGTAGGTCACACACCTGGACGCTAAACTCAGGCTGCGTCATAACAAACACGCATTTCAGTTTCTGTAAAACACTGGACAACTGTTTGGGTTTTATTCAGATGCAAAAAAACCAAGAAATAAAAATACTTACAGTATGTTATGTAACCTTGCTGGGGGAGAAAAGATGTCACATGGTGAAATGCTAATTTTGTTGAAAACTAGACTTTTTCTTTGCTTGAAGCAAAGATGTTTACTTTATCTAACTTTAGTTATAATAAAAAAGAGAAAAGAATAGATGCAGCAAACTAATTGGATGCTTTGAGAGTTCAGCTATGGACTTACTTTGCCATTCCAGGATAAGTAATCTGGAGCAACTAATACACTAAATGTTTCCTGTGTCTGCCTTTGCTGCTTTCTTCATAAAGGAACGTTTTACTGAGCAAAAGTAAGTGTTGCTATGGCAATATGACACGCACTTAAAAGTCTGAGACAACCTTGAAATTTTTGGCTCCGATTTTATTTTATTTTTTTTAGTTAAATCAGATTGTAAAAGCTTTACCTGAACTCACTCAGCAGACACATCAATTCTCCTTTTAGCTGGTTGATGTTCAAGCGAGAAAGTATTTCATGAGAAATATTCTAAGTCTCTCCATAACATTTAAAACGTCCATAGAACAACTCTAACATAAAGTAGGGGAACAAATGGAAAGACAACCTGTCTTGCTTAGTTTTGTCATCAGTCGCATTATTTCCATTCTGTAAGGGAAAAACGTCTTCTGTTAATTGCGCAGATATCAACATGTAGACATCTTAACAGGACAATAAAAGTCCAGAGAGTTTAACTTAGCAAATATGTGCATGTGTGTGGTGACGGCATGGTGGAATCAAAGCTGAACGGGAGACAAAATTTTTCCAAAAGGTCAATATGAAGGTCACTACCGCTGTAGCTCAATGTCCATGACTTTCAGAAGACTTTATTTTCACATCTTGTTTTGAGTCCTGCTCTCACAGTGAGTCACACACATTCTCATACACTGACACCTTTTCAAATTTTTTGTCAAAAACAACACGCTTTGTTGTGTTTTAGAAGGCTTTATGATAGAGTTCTCTCTATTTACTAATTAACTTCAGGCTGTTGCACAGGATTTGATTGTGGTATCAGAGTAAAAAGGGGTTAGAGACAAAAGCAAGCTTGACTTTTTTTCCCAGACTTTTAGTTGAAAAAAAACCAAAACATAACAGTATTCATTCAAGATTGTAGCCATACCATGACAAAAGGAGGTATAAATCTTGCTTAATTGTTCTGCTACCCCTCACTGGAGGAACTTTCTGATCCACATGGTATGTAATTATGTTCGAAGGGTAGAAAGGGGCATTCGACATTACGGAGATTTCACAGTCAATACCGCATTTCTCCCACTTATCGTCATCTAGCTGCAGTCTCGATGAAAACATGTTTTGCTTTGGCTTCATCGATCGCTTCTGAACCACTCATGGTATTTAATCGTTAGAGGGTTTTTTTGTTGACATGATGGCCACTCAGGCCTGAATCCTGACTTTTCTCACAGCCGTGAGAGCAGAGACATCATTAGCGATCCCTCAAACCGTCCTCTGAGAGTTGAGGATATGGAAAAACAAGGAAGAACAAATGTGTACATGCCAGCTGATGGTCTGCAGCGATATGACATTTGGCTTAATGGTTTCTTGTAATCAGGAAATGACTGGTTCCAGTTAGCAGGGCTTCATTTGCCATTAATTTGCGTGTCTGCCCATGAACAGACGAGCGGCAATATTTTTCTTCCCGCACTTTCATTTACAGATTGTTAGTGGAAAACTCTGACGCTGGATGTTTTGCGTGGTCACAATTTGGCTCTGAGCCACTGTTATTTCAGGACAAACTTAGCAGAAAGGAAGGAGGAGGAGGGAAGAGGAGGAAGATAAAGCATTGGATTGTCCAGTTTGGCCCAGCTGAGTTTCTTCCAAGTGTCTCTGGGTGCGAGGCTAAATTTAGCAGGTCTGGACCTTTTGATAATTCAGAGGAATTTGGACTTTAAGCTTCTGTTATAAAGGAGCTTTCCCCCCACCCGTCCTGATCTCAGCAACTCCGCTGCTGAGTTTTACAAAATGCTCCTTGAAATGTTGCTGCTAAGAAGAGGGGGGAAAAAAAGTGCAGAGTTTGCTTTGTGTCATTTCATGTCAAATCTAATGTCCTGGGAGCCAGCATAGATACAGACAAGAAGTGCAACCTTTGATTCTTTTTTTAGCCTTCTCCGTGTCTTTGGGTTTTTTTTCCAGCTCTCTTCTCCTCTTCCATACCCCCTCGTACTCTCCACGTTTGTTAAACAGGGGTGCGAACATGCTTACCTCATCATTTTTTTGGTGTGCAAAGCCCTATTTCTGTATTGGGATAAAGGACAGCCGAGCAGACTAGAGGGTGCGCTGCTCTTCGTAGCACAGTGACTGTTTCGCTGGAGAACTGCGTGGAAAAGAGGAGGGCTCTGTGGCAGCTGGGAGGACCACCCGGTCGCTGAACTTCCGACGCTGGGGAATCACAGACATTTGGATGGAGCAAAGCTGAAATAACAGATAGTGTGGGATCTGATGGCGGACTGTTGAGACGGCAGGATGTGGAGGATTTCTTAAAATGTGACTTGAAACGCTAGCTGGTGGACACAACTGGATTCCTTTACCACGACTATCTGTGGATGCTGACTTTTTGTTTTTTGTTGCCTTCGTCAATATGCCGTTAGGTCCCTGAGAAATAATGTCAGAGTTCTACCTGGTACAGTGATGCTTCTCTTTTCTGAATATATATATTTTTCCAACAGAGTCGGTTGGATATTTACCTCGCATCACTTTTCTTATGCTCTTGTTCTTTTTTTTTTTTTTTTGACTTTCTTTTTTTTTCCTGTTTTCTCCAGTCTGACAGTAATGCTAGTTACCTGCGAGCTGCCCGGGCGGGGAACCTTGAAAAAGTCCTTGACTACCTCAAGTCTGGAGTTGAGATTAATATTTGCAATCAGGTATGTTTTACTAAAATGCCAGCCTTCGTACAAATGTCTGATTTCATCTGCAAAGGAAAGATAACAACGGACTGTGCAGCTCTTAACTACTCAAAATAATGTTTCTCCCCCAGAATGGCCTAAACGCTCTTCATCTGGCCTCCAAAGAGGGACATGTAGAGGTTGTTGCCGAGCTGCTGAAGCTTGGAGCCACTGTGGATGCAGCCACAAAGGTAAGGCACGCCCAGCCTCGCACGAAAGTGGGCAAAACATGGCCGCCTTTGTTAGAGTTCAAAGCAGAATCTCTAATTAACGAGACCCTGGGGATTTCCTCTGCCAAGAGGTACATTTATATCATTATGCATATTCAGTGTGATCTGTTGGATTAAAAGGCACATGGCTGTGAAAAACGTATTTCTACTGTTTTTTGTCACCTTTTGCTTTTTGACACAAACATTTCTCATCATCATCATCATCATAAAAAAAAAATGGATATCAGATGCAGATAATCTAAGCAAATACAAAATGCAGTTTCAATTTACAAAATCATAACGTTACAGTGATTAGTCGCATTTCGGAAAGCTGAAACCAATTACTACCAGAACTGCAAGATCAATAAATCAGTTCATTAAGAAATGTCTGACTGCATGAAGTAGGGTAATAGATGTTTATCAGTCTGGAAAGTGTTACAAAGTCATTTCTGAGGACTCCCGTGAACCACAGTGAAAGCTGCAACAAACGGAGAAAACATGGGACATTGGTGAACTTTCCTAGGAGTGGCCCTGCTTACCAAACCTACTCCAAGAGTGCATCAACAATTCATCCAGGAGGTCAAAAATGAATCCAAAACATAAAAAAAAAATCATGCCTCACTTTCCCCATTTAAGGTCGGTGTTTGTGATTCAGCAATAAGAAAGAGATGGAAGAAATGCCATGTAGTGGAGAGCTTTGAGATGAAAACCACTGCTAACCAAAACAAAAAGAAAATCTCACAAAGGCTTGTCTCAAATTTACCAAAAAACATCCTGATGATCCCCTTGACCTTTTTGGAAAAGCTATATATGAGAGGGTGTACAGCAGAAATGAGAGTATACTGCACCAGGACTTGGGCAACTTAACGTAACTGGTTTAACCATGAATTTCGTTTTACCAGAAATTGTCCAGCTTTCAGTTTTTGACCTCACTCTTGCACAAATTTAGCTTTTGTAACAGAGTATTTGAGCAACACCAGCTGTAAATGGCTCAGAAACACAACATCAAAGTGTAGACTTTAGCTGGAGCTGGTGACCAGGGGTCACCAGCTCCAGTCCTCCAGGGCTACCATCCTGCAACTTTTAGATTCATCTCTGCTCCAAAATGTCTGAATTTCCTCACCAGCTTTCATTCCTCTCTGCAATACGCTGGAAATGAGCAGTTTATTTGATCCAGGTGTGTTTGAGCAGAGACACATCTAAAAGTTGCAGGACGGTAGCCCTCGAGGACTGGAGTTGGTGACCCCTGTTTTAGACCATGACCTTAAACGGGCTGCTGATGTTTGAAAACCCTCTAATGTGGCTGAAAGAAAACAATTTTGTCAAGCAGAGTGAGGCAATATTTCCTCCACAGAGATATAAAAGATTTATTGCCAGCTACTACATGGTAGCTGTTTTCACCAAGGGTTTCAGAACCAGCTGTTAGTTTTCACATAAAGTCGGGTTGGCTTGACGTCTTCCTAGAGCAAATGAAGTCGTCATTTAAAAACTGCTTTTTGTATTTATTTGGGATGCCTTGTCTGACATTACAGTGTGTTTATTTGAAACATTTAAGTGAGCCCCCCAAAAACAACAGAATAAAAACTGTAACAGGAAAAATAGATTTCCATACCACTGCATAAAGCAAGTCAAACACAAGGAGCGGAGGCAGGATACTTTATATGCTGCATAAATAGATATCCTATACTCAAAAAGATATCACATCACTATTCTGATGTGGAAAAGGGTTCAGAAGTGGAGCCAACGGAAACATTATTCACATTTGTACCTTGAAGGCTTTTTATTCCCATTTTGTCGACTGGTTCGGCGTCTCTGCCCCGGGCCGCCCGCCTGGCGCTGACATAAACATGAGACTCAATAAAATATTTAAGATCAAGGAGAAAATCTCCAATTAAAATATCTCTGTACTGCGACCCTGAGGATTCTTAGGGATTAGACTGGATGCTGCGTGCATCTTAATGTCATCAGATGTTAGGATTTGGCTCCGTTTTTGTGGGCAGTAGAGAGGACACCTTGATTTAGAGATTTCTGATGTTGTGTGTAGCCAGCCTTCTGACATTGTTCTGCTCTAGTTGCGGAGAAAATACAATGTCTTGCTCAACTTTGATTCATTGAATAATGTATGCCATACTTTTTAGTCTTTTTATTTGCAAAAGAAAAAAATGTCTACACTGTATTCTTTCCACTATTTCTTCAATTGCATGTTGCTCTAAATTGATGTTCCTCTCTCCCATGGGATAACGGTAAAATACATTGAAGCTTGTAGTTGTAATGGCATTTTAAGTGGTCAAGTCACTACCTATAACTTGTCACTTGTACCTTTTCTGAGTCTGCTTTGAATATCAGATCTGTGCTTAATTTCACTGTGACTGAACGCGGTGAACGTGACCAATCGCTGTTTTCTCCACAAGCTCATTCCATATCATATAGCCAGAGGACAATGTGAGGGTCAGCTCTGCCTTCACTCTGACCCGGACACATTCGTAGAAGGTTGGCGAGGTTTTATTTTTGGGTCGGGTCTCATTTACGTGTGGGATGTTGGGATCGGAAGTGACACATTGTTGGCAGTGCGGCCAGGAGGGGGATGCCAGAGTCCCCAAATACCAGTTCAAGCATGTGATCGGTGGGGATGGGATTTACTAGATCACATGGATGCGACCCACGGTGACAAAGAGCAAAAATGGTCGGACAGGTGGGCCAGAGCTTAACTTGCATTCCCTTGGCTGTTGTGTGTAATCCAGAAAGGAAACACTGCTCTGCACATAGCCTCGCTGGCTGGCCAGGCGGAAGTCGTCAAAGAGCTGGTTACCAATGGAGCCAACGTCAACGCACAATCTCAGGTGGGACACGCACACAAACATTTCCCTACAGATAAAAATAAAAAAAAGAAACTAAGGTGCCCCTGCTCCGTTGACCTGAAGCCAATATAATGTAATCACACTTTCAGTGATGCACACTTTTGTTGCACCTGATAGCGTATCAGGCAGTCAGTGACATTGTGGGAATCACCCAGCGGAAAGGATTTTACTGACAGTAGGTGGCAAATTGCCAACTAGGCCTCTGCGGAAAACCGCTGTCTGTGCATTTTACATTTAACTCTGTCAGATCAAGGTAAGAAGTGATGAGAAGTCTGACTGCTTCTCTTGAAGCAGGTGTTTCCAGCTTCCTGCTTGAGAGACGCCGTGCAGCAGCTCTTAAATGCACCCCTGTTCCAGGAACACCCGGATGCAACGGATAGCTCGTTACCACACCTCCGCAGCACTTTAATGGCACGTTAACGAGGCTTTTTGGTTTCTGGATTGAAGCATGCTAAAGCATGAATGCATCTAACAGCTGCAGGACAGTGTCTCCTCAGAACTGGGGTTGGACATTCCTTCGTTACACCAGATAGAGCCAAAAACAGCACACGAGTATTACCTTAAGGGTGTTCGTGAGGATGTTTTTGTTTTGGCTTGATTTTTGTCACTGATGTTGTCAGAAATATTGGCTGAGTCTGAACAAAACACAGCTGCGTTTTGAGTAATCACAGCCCATCTTACGGAGCTGATGATATTTTCCTGAAGTGAATTATTTGGTTGAAGATCCAGTGATCTTGAACAAGTCCGTTGTGTTGACCTGTTTGTAACTGTAACTGCTTGTGTGCCTGTGTATTTTTTTTTGTTTTTTGACTCTGGGCTCTGTGCAGAATGGCTTCACCCCTCTCTACATGGCGGCGCAGGAGAACCACCTGGAAGTGGTGCGGTTCCTTCTGGAGAACAATGCCAGCCAGAGCATCGCCACCGAGGTAAACGTGTGCGCGTGCGTCCTACTCGTACGACGGTTCAGTGGTGCGTTTCTGTGTCAGTGCTGTCGTTCAGCTCGTCTCCATGCGTTTGCCTCAGTCACTTGTGGTCTTCACAGCTGTTGTACTAACCACTTTCCTCTCCTCTCCTCCTTTTGTTTCCTCCCCCTCCTTCCTTTTCTTGTCCCGCCCCCCCGTCCCACTCGCTCCGCACCTTCCTGTGTCTCCGTCTGTCCCTCCATCCTCTCGGCTGTTTGCTGCCGTGGTGTTTTCCTTCATCCTCTCTGTCTCACATCATCACTCTGTTTGTCTCCTCCTGCCCTCCTGTTCCCACTCCCTCTCTCTCCTCCCGTCTCTTCGTGAGAGCCATGGCAGAGCCTCATTGATTGGTAGTGTATGTTGGTGGAGGCAGAGTGACCTTGAGTCGGTCACAAGACGTGGTCGGCTCCACTTGCTGCCTCTCCTCCACTGCTGCTGCTGTGATTTAACGCCACTCAGTCTGTGGGACTCAAACACACAAACACACAAACAGGGATAGGTAGCTGCTAGTGCTAATGAAGAAGGCAGTATATGTGCTACGTGCTACAAAATGGGATGTCCCTCTGACTTATGTAACACACACACTGATAGGTTTGTGCTGTTATGTATCCATAGGCACCAGATTGTATCTTCCTGTACTTTGGGGATCTTATAGTTGTTGGAGTTTTTTATCACAGTTGATCAGGCAGTAGTCTCCACCAATATAATTTCAACAACATCAACCTTGTTCAACTATGCTAAAATGAATGAAATAATGAAAACAGTTTCAGATGTAAAAAGAAAATTAGATCAAATCTTCAAAAACAGATGTCCTTCGTTTTTTTTAAATCTTCCTCTGGTGCAACACATCTAAATTTAATAAGTGGTTTATTAGTTAATAAATTTACATTACTAGATGATATATCGATCAGGTGTCCCTAGTTATTAACTCATCTGTGTTGGAAGCAGAGATGCATCTAAACCACGCAGATCAGAAGATGTGCACAGTTAATATCCACCAACCAGCTACACTGACCTCCAATGTTCACTCTTCTGCAAGTAAATGCATCCTTTGTAGAAAAGAGCATTAGACAACACTCACTAGAGTTTGATGCTTTTCTGTTTTAGGGGGAGAGGAAATGCTTTCAATAATAACTTCATAGAACCTCGTTTCAAAGAATCCCATCTACTCCGACACACTCTAAATATAAAGTCTGTCTTTTAAACAAATCAAGCTTGACATCATTTGTTAAACTTGTATTTTGTGTCTCTTTGCCCCGCACTCCAACAGCAAGTCAGACATGTAAAAATGTGCGAGCAACATCTCTACATATTCTGCTCTAAAACCTGCTTCACTACCATCAATCTGCCACTCTTCATCTATTCCACCGCTAAGTGAAGCATTTATCTGTTTGGCATTGGTGACCTTCTCTGTCCCCTCGTGTGCAGGACGGCTTCACCCCTCTGGCGGTGGCCCTCCAGCAGGGCCATGACCAGGTGGTCTCCTTGCTGCTGGAGAACGATACAAAGGGCAAGGTGCGTCTGCCTGCCCTGCACATCGCCGCACGCAAGGACGACACCAAGGCCGCGGCCCTGCTCCTGCAGAACGACCACAACGCCGATGTGGAGTCCAAGGTGAGCGCTGGGGAAGTTCAGCTCTGCTCCGGGTCCTTCAGTCGGCTGGTTAATGTCAGATTTTTTGTTTGAACTCAAATGACTTTGCGTTTTTCTATTTGTTTTGTCTCTTGCTTTCTTTTCTTCCCAGTTATTGGAATTTGTTGCGGTTATTTATATTATTTTTATTTCTGGCAAAAAGGAGAAAGAAGTAAAGTGATTTGGAGGAAACCTGCTTACTGATTGGGACAGTGATTTGCTATCTGCTTTGGTGTTAACTAAAACAAGACAATACGTGCGATAATAGTCTTTTTTTTTCAATTTTATCTGTTCATTTAGTGAAAAAATCATGCTTACTAATGGTGTTACAGACCATCAAAGAACTAATAGTTCATACCAGCAATGTTCTCGACCTTTTGGATGCATGGCAGCCATATTGGATGCTGAATTTAGAACGACATAAGGATGTCTGATCGTCCCAGTCAAGATTTCCAACTTCAGGTGGAGCTTTTGTCGTATTTCAAACTAGAATTTAGAAAATCCGACCTCAAAGCACTTAAAATGCATCAAAGGTACATTAATTTGCAAAGATCTCCATTTTATCCCTCTTTTTTTTTGTACTTTGTTTTAAACTATTTGCTATAAATTCAGCACGATTCTGCAGGTATATTATTGTAAGCTACTCTGTTCTCAAGCCGGAAATCTTATGCAAATTAGACTTAGGGTACATTATTTCTCACTGAGCTCCTTCTCTCCTCTTTGCCTTTTCTGCTCTTTTTTTCTCACTAACTGCCCATTCTCTCTTCTTTTGGCTGACTCTTTAGATGATGGTGAATAGAACAACAGAGGTACACATGTATATCTGTACATTATGTAGTTTCCTCATTACAGTCCATAAAAACAAATAACAATCACTTCAGTGCCCCCTGACCTGATGCAGTTGTGTTTCTGCAGCCCTATATTATATCCCCACCCCGTTCTCCATTTTAGCTCATGTCTTCCTCCTCTTCATTGCTTCATTATGGTGTATACCTCAAATCATGGAGAAGAGTCAAAGTAAAAAATAAAAAGCATGTTTATACCAAAATGTAAAAGAGAAAGTAAAATCTGGAGCTAGAGGCTTGGGTATCAAGGTTTTCCTTGATTTAAATGGTTTCATGGTGTCCAAAAATGTCAAAGATTTATTTATTTATTTATTTTGGCAAATGATTTGCAAATGTTGACAGAAATGTTGTCTTAATGTGTCCATGAAACTGATCGACATGATAACCAGTGACCGCATGAGAAGTGGTTATCATCCACTGAGAAGCTGCAGTTTGTCTATAACCTGCATGGCAACAACCCCTTTAAGCTGCAAAACGTCTTGCTGTCTAGCAACAGCCACTCAGTCTGTTGGTAGAGCAGAAGAACTCGGTCATTAGCATACAGTGCCTCGCAAAAGGATTCGCTGAACTTTTTCCACACTTTGACCTCAATGCATTTTTGTTACAATTTTATGTGACGAACCAGCACAGGGGAACATACTTGGTGAAGTGGAAAATGCATCTTTGTTTTTGATTTTCCATTTTTAAACCCCCGTCGACGCGTTGCAGAACAACCTTTTGCCGCAGTTACGTCTCGAAATCCTGAGCAGATGTGTCTCCATCAGCTTTGCACATCTAGAAGTTAAAACCTTTGCCATTTTTTTTTTGTCTCTGTGAGAATCAGGGCCAGTGAGATTGGCGGGAAAACATATGTGGGCATGTTTTGTTTTTTAAGTCTTACCTTAGATCCTTAAAAAACCCAAAACGTTTCACTGTGGGGTTAATGTGCCAAACATCTTGGTTTGCATGTTTGCTGGAAAGTTCAAGGCACCGCATGGCTCATGTTAAACTACAAACTGGACTTCAAAAGACTTTTTTTTAACAAGAGATTTGTATTTTGCAAAGACGGATCTGCTCACAATCAAAATATCAGCTATGTTCATTCTGAAATTGATTACATAGAGGTGGAATATGCAGTAGTTATATGGGTGTGCATCAGACTTTACATATTTTTATCTACCTAAAAGCCTTGAAAACCATTGATCATCCTTCCACTTCACAATCCAGCTCTGTTGTGCCTTGGTCTATCAAATAAAATCCAGATGAAATATACTGACGTTTCTGCTCATAAAACAGCAAAACGGCCAAAGGACATGGATACTTTCGCAAGGCACTGCACCTCTAGTCCTAAATTCGTCCACTTGAAGCATTTTGCATGGGACCAAAGCAACAAACATGACGCTGCTTCTGCGATAACCAGGACCCTTTCGTCACACCAAAGCCAGGTGGCCACCTCCTGTGTGTGACTGTTTGGCTTGGCTTTGTTTCTGCCATTGGCAGGCCTGACAGTCATCTGGTATGATTCACCCAAAAATGGCTTTGCTGACCTGAAGCTTGAGCATCGTGGTAAACAAATGTGCTTAACGTTCAGACTGATGAAGGGCTTTTGATGGTTCTATTAGTTTATCACTGACTCGCAATTTTTTTTTTAAGGATCAGATGACAATTTAATGTTTAAATATCAATTAAAAACATCTCAAATTGATTGCAACTGTAGTGTTTTACATATATTCAGGGTGAAACTTCTGCCTTGCTAGTGCATAGTAAGTTCTTAATTTTAGTACCTAAAAATCTTTGTGTGAGATTTCCTCAGTTATTTGGTTGCCAGTTTTGTTTTTTGTTTAGTTTTTTTCTGGCTTTATCAGCAGTTTTAACTAACAATGTCATCCTACATGATGACATGATGCCTGCCATTTGAAATGTAAGGAACTGGATTTGTAGTTAATTTCTAGTGTAGTGGTTTTCACCAGTAAAATGGTCAGAATGTCAAAAAGTTTAATCAGTCACTCAAACTTTATTTATAGAGCACCTGTCAAAAAACTTTAATTTATAGATGTTAAAACAGAAGGATGGACATAAAACCACCAGAGGCGTGCATTCACAATGACCTAATTATTTAGACATACAAAACAAATGATAATAATAATTGCACTAATGATGATAATAAGATGATGAAGAAAAAACAGCAAAAGATAATGAGGAAATATAAAAACTGAGGTTTGTTTATTTTTTTAAATAATTTTCTCTTTACTTAAAAAGTTCTAAAACACTTCAAGCTCTGCTTTGGATTTTATACCATCAGCTCTTAAAGACGCATGAGAGGGGAGGCGCTAATGTTGATTAGCGTGTAGCTGGACCCATGTGTAATGCATCTGAACAGTCTTTCTCTTTAGTGACCATGGATTTGTCCTTGTTTAATGTAGACAAAAGGCTGAGATTCAGACTTATTTTGATGATTTGGTTGAATAATTTTCTGACATAATGTGTCTGTTTGTGTTTTTCTTTCTTTTTTTTTTTTTTCTCAACCCTCAGAGCGGCTTCACTCCCCTGCACATCGCAGCTCATTATGGCAACATTAACGTGGCCACGTTGCTGCTTAACCGAGGGGCTGCTGTGGACTTCATGGCTCGAGTGAGTTTACTCTGCCCTCTGCTGTCTGGTGGGGGTATTACCAACTTCCAGTACAGAGACAAGCTAGCTCAGGCAACAGAGAAATTCTTTTCATTTCTAAATGTTTACTTTGTTAACAATATTGTCAGCGAGGAAAGTCACATGAAAATGAAAACCATGGCATCAGAAAAAGCTGATTATAGACCAAACAGGTCGACTTTACTACTTTGATACAACATGGATGACACTATAGTGGCTATGAAGGGACAAAATCAAACTCTGCCTCTTTAATGGCCTTTTTGCATTTCTTGTAGATTTCATAGGTCTTACTTTGCACAATTAAAGTTCATCACATCAAATACTCATGCTTAGTTCCTCCAAAATAATCCTACGTATAAATATTTTCCACAGCAACACTTAGATCTGAGGGCAAGTGCCACCAAATCCTCTGTCTCATCAGATGTTGCCTGCACCATATTTAATAGGGGCCTAATTACTGGGTGTTGGCAGCTGTTTTAAGGGGTTGCTGGTGTTTGTGCTGATTTTGACACTGATTACACATCTACAATGTCTTGCCAGAGCAGAAGGCATAGTTAGAATCACCCAAGGAAGAGGCTCAGCAGATGTTTGTTTTTGAATTTACACCATTTGTTTTCACTGAGGGGTTGGCCTATGGTTGTTTAATTGTTAAAATTGCTGGTTCAATGAGAAATGGCTAAATGATGAAACGCTTTAATTACAGTTTTATTCAACTAGTGCTCCTTGCGAATAAGAGGTACATCAATTTGCGGTTAAATATTCACAGAAACATTCCTATTTTTCTATCAGAACGACATTACTCCGCTTCACGTGGCATCGAAAAGGGGCAACAGCAACATGGTGAAGTTACTACTAGACAGAGGGTCCAAAATAGATGCAAAGACCAAGGTGAGATTTCACTACAATTTATCCATGAAAGACCTTGTAATGTATAATAAAGGGGATGAATATTTATGGATCGATATGTTTTCAGGA
The DNA here is from genome assembly GCF_904066995.2 of Poecilia reticulata. Taxonomy (NCBI): domain Eukaryota; kingdom Metazoa; phylum Chordata; class Actinopteri; order Cyprinodontiformes; family Poeciliidae; genus Poecilia; species Poecilia reticulata. Next base: position 12,275,612 of record NC_088844.1, on the reverse strand, counting down.
TGGTCTGACGCCTCTTCACTGTGGAGCGAGGAGTGGCCACGAACAGGTGGTAGAAATCCTTTTGGACCGAGGAGCGCCCATCCTGTCCAAGACCAAGGTAGCTACCTGAACGATAAGCTTGTGAGCCGACGCTTTGCTCGTTAAAGGAAGAGGTCACAAAGACATCACATTTGTTCTTGGCTGTTAAAAATAAGGTCTTAGTAAGTCATACCTTCATCAATAACACTGACACGTTTGTTTCAATCAGCTCCTCTAATCACACAGAGCGATTTGAAATCTGTTATCCAATCAGACAGCAGAACTGTTGCTGTAGCATTGTCGCATTGTCTCCATAACGTCTGTGCGACTTCTCCAGAGCAGCCTGTCCTCGCTGCGTAAACCCTCCCGTTTGACCGCGCAGGACGACCAGTGTAACAACATAGACATTGTTGTAATGACCTCGTTATAACAATGCTTCTGTAACAGCAACTTCCTTCGCAGTTTTACCTGTTCAAGCACACGGCTGCGTCCTAACTGCCTGTTGTCTGTCTGTCCACCTGTGTACGTGTCTGTCTGCGTGTGTCTGTTTTTTTTTCTTCTCTCTCTCTCTCTCTCTCTCTCTTTGTCTGGATCTCTCCGTCTCCTCCCTTCTCCTGTTCTCTCTGCCTCTCTCCGACGCCTTGTAGAACGGCCTGTCGCCCCTGCACATGGCCACTCAGGGGGACCACCTGAATTGCGTCCAGCTCCTGCTGCAGCACGATGTGCCGGTGGATGATGTCACCAACGACTACCTGACGGCGTTGCATGTCGCCGCACACTGCGGGCACTACAAGGTGGCCAAGCTCATCGTGGACAAGAAGGCCAATCCCAATGCAAAAGCTCTGGTACGAACAATGTGGGAGCATGCTATGCTCAAAATGGGTTAATATGATTGTTGAATTTTAGTTTGTGAACCAAAAACAAGTTATTTTGATGCATGCTCTTAACCAGAGGTGACAGTCCAGGCCAAATAGTTGAATCATAAACCCAACTTGGTGTTTCAATTGAACATTGATCACAAATATGTACCAATAGAAGACCTCCTGCAAAAAGTCCAACGTTGACTAGATGTCACTGTAACATTAATTTTCTCCCTGTCTAGAACGGCTTCACTCCGCTTCACATCGCTTGCAAGAAGAACAGAGTAAAAGTGATGGAGCTTTTGCTGAAGCACGGGGCGTCCATACAGGCCGTAACAGAGGTGCAGCACCGACCCGGAGCGCAGTTCTAACAAAATCCAATTTGTTTTGCTCTTCAAGCTCGACGTGCTTTACAGACAGATATTTGAATTGTTACTGTTTCTGTGCAGTCCGGCCTAACGCCGATCCACGTGGCAGCCTTCATGGGCCACGAGAACATCGTCCACGCACTAACACGCCACGGAGCGTCGCCCAACATCACCAACGTTGTGAGTGGACGATTTCTAAATGATGCCAATTCGGGGTTTTGTCAAACTTCGACTTGAAACGTGTTGTGTTTGTGTCCTCCAGCGAGGGGAAACGGCTCTCCACATGGCGGCGAGGGCCGGCCAGGCAGATGTAGTTCGTTACCTGCTGAAGAACGGAGCCAAGGTGGACACCAAGTCCAAGGTTAGTGCAAAGCGCCTCGCTGTGATTCACTCAGTCCAGTGAATAACGCTAACGATCACCTCGTCGCTCCGCGTGTAGGACGACCAGACAGCGTTGCACATCTCCAGTCGGCTGGGAAAGGTTGACATCGTCCAGCAGCTGCTGCATTGTGGTGCCTCTGCCAACTCTGCCACCACTTCAGGTTACACGCCCCTTCACCTGGCCGCCCGCGAAGGGCACCAGGATGTCGCCTCCATGCTGCTGGAGAACGGTGCCTCGCTTTCCTCCTCCACAAAGGTAAATCCCACAGAGGTCAGGTCAAACGCAGACACTCAGCAAACAGAACGGAGGTCATCCGGTTTCAGTACCACACTTCCCCACTAGTAGGCCTCCGGGCTGCTTGTCCTGTTTTCTGTTCCACATCCAATTTCGATCCTGATAATTGTATGTTTTGGGGGGTGGGATTTGTAACATCAGGATTGTGATTTAAAACTGTTCCTGGAGTTAATTAGGATTTTTGGTTCTAGCTCTGATCCCATATCCAAGTAAAGATCATGGTCAGAAAAAAGAGATGAGAAGAAGAATTAATGCAGCCGGTTTGTGGAAGTGTGCGATGTGTAGCTGGGGGCCGTTTTTAAAGGTCACTTCTATCGGTGGAGCAGATTAATGGAGGGTGAACTCCATGGTGGGCTCTTTCTCGCTAACACTCACTCACTCTATACCTCTGGGGACTCCCGCGGGTACCGAGCAAGAAATGGATGCAGCTACATGTAAGAGGAGAGGAATTGGAGTTCAGTAACTACGAGTTAATGTGTGATGTTTACCGAGCAATTCTGTTAAGAGCAGCTTCTCCATCCAGCAGCCTGTCTTCTCCCTAACTATGTGTGGAGGTCATGTGAATGCTGACTGTAGGCAGCCAGAAAGAAAGGAGGTCATGTGTTTCAGGGCAAGCGGGAATCTGTGGGAGTCCCACATTCCTTTGGAAAATATGACCAAATGTCTTTAAATATCTTCACACACACACGCACACGCACACACACACACACACGCACACACACACACACACACACACACACACACCCGCAGGAAACAGAGTGCTGCTCATTTTGTAGCATTTTTGGCTCACTTTCTGAGGCGTTTTTGATCCACCATGTTTCTTTTGTGCAGTTAATTCTTTCTAACAGCCAAGCAGACATAAGCTTAATTATCGCTCTGGTCATAGCAGGACAAAAAAAACAAAAAAACAATCTCAAGTAGGTAGTAACTATTTAGGGTTCTCTAATCATTTCGATGTTTTTTTTACACAACAGCCAGTCACTTTTTAATTATCCATTTTACTTAAATGTGACATTTTATGACCATTTTGGAAACATAATTCTCCTATTATATAAAATTCCTTCCCCTTATATTGTCATCTATACCTATGCTTTTTGAGATCGCTTTTGCAGCTGTGTGCTACCACTCACTAGTCCAATTTGGACTCAAATTACATTCAGTAACCTTCTTAGCTCATTATCGTGTCAGTGACCGAATTAGGCAAGAGTCAGACAACACATCAAACCGATGAAAGAAAAACATACTTCACTGGCCCTCGTTTCTCTCAAACAGTTGCCTGACCTAAGCTTCAGCTACGACTATTTAAATTAAACTAGACAGTGAAAAGTTAGATGTGTGGGTTTAAAAAAACAATCACATTTCATTTTTATAAACCTTGGAATTACTGTGAGTCTCTTCTATGTGATATCCTACCCTTAGTAAATGAATCTTCTTGCATCATTCCTTCTATGGCAAAACCGTTAGTTTAGACTTTGGTCGCATGATTAGAGTTATATGAAACGCTATCTTGCTAAAATAAACTAATATACAAAAGCATTTAAAATGCCCTATGAACTTTCTTTTCTTCTTATTTACATTGTATTTAACTCCACTGATTGGATTTTGCTCTGCGTCCAACAGAAAGGGTTCACGCCGCTGCATGTAGCAGCAAAGTACGGCAAGATGGAGGTGGCCAGTTTGCTTCTTCAGAAGAGAGCCCCGCCTGATGCTGCAGGAAAAGTGAGGACAAAACTACCGTGCCTTTTCTTTTCGTGAAGATCAAAATGTTTCCGAATGTAAGCTCTGCCAGAGGGTAAAAAGAGGCCCAAAAATATAAAAGAAGTTGTCCAGATCTGGTGGTTTTAGTATTTCTGAATTATTAGTAAAAGACTGAAAGTCTTTAGCAGGTGTAACAACTTGTTCTAATTCAACAAAGTGTCGAGAACAATGTGCAAAGTGACATTATTTGATATCCATCCAGTACAAGCAGTAGATGCTCTTCCTGTTGCATAAAGCCTGAGGGCAGATTTACTTTTTCTCCCCTGATGCACTCGAACACACACTTTGACACACTTTCTTTCTTAGGACAGACCCACTGGCAGTCGGCCACCACTTGTCCTAATAGCACTCATGTATGATAATGAAGCTCCCACAATGCATGGCGTTGTCACACCAAACTCCTAAATCCAGGCTTTGTTGTGAATTTTTTGGGCTACCTTGAAATGATATTAGGGGAAATAGTTTGTAGTTTGATTCACCGAGGCTAAATGTGTGGGGAAAACGGCGACTTCACTTCCATTGTGAGCTTTCATCAAGCAGGTTGTAAGGGTCAGTTTGAAGTCCTTCTGCGGATGTTTGTAATGGCCCAACAGGTTATTTCTGGTATATTTTGGCAGTATAAAGCTGGCCTACTTCCTGTTTTTATTTTCTGACGCTGAAATTTATCCTCACATGCATCCAGGTCGGCCTCGTTTTAATAAATGTTTTAATAAATGTTTTAATAAATGTTTTAATAAAAAATGTTTTAATAAATCGAACTTTTTGCAAGTTTGACGCTGTAGTTTTGGAACCAAAGTTATTATTGTGCAGTAATAAGCTCTGTAGAGGATTTTAAAATAAACAGGTAAACCCCTAAAATGTTGCTTTGATGATAATATACAATTTTTCTTTTAAATGTGGGACTTCCAGAAACTTTCATTTAATATCACAGCTTAAGTTATGACAAAATGGAAAAGGTTCATAGCATTTATTCTTGTGCATCTTATAAATGTGATTGCAGTTTTTTTTTACATACATTTCAAATACTTTACCACAGCAGTATAAATACAAAAAAGAAAAGAAAAGAAAAAAAATGACAACGAACAAAGTCAAGGATTTGACCAATGACTCTCTCCTTTAGTATGCCTCTTTTTGCAGATGCTAACATCCTGCTTTACTCTCCCAGTCTCCCCCCAGTTTTCTGTCCGTATTCTGTTGATTTGATGCTCTAACTTTATATTAGCATGTTTCTAATAGTACATGCTAAGTGATTTCTAATATTCTTTCTTGCATGCCCTGTGCGTGTGTGTGGGTGTCTCAGAGTGGGCTAACTCCGCTGCATGTAGCCGCTCACTACGATAATCAGAGAGTGGCGCTGTTACTGCTGGATCAGGGATCTTCCCCTCATGCTGCCGCCAAGGTATCTACACAGACACAGAAAACACTCATAATGTCAATAATACTTTACTTTTTTGTAAAGTTTGGATTTAGAATGATAGGTCATCTTTAGCTTCCTTTGAATTTTCTCTGCCGGGCAGACTTTGCTCCTAAATAGTGACTTCAGTAACTTCTAGGAAGCCATTTATTTTTATCTCTCCATGTTGATGCTTTATGCAGTTTTCTCTGCATGGAAATATTTGTTGATTTACAGTTTGGCAGTGGCTTTTGTACTCAAGTGATGAATAGAAAAATAAAAAAAAAATTTCTGTCAAGAGAAAATATCATGCAGCACTTGAGAGACTATTTTTCATTTCCTTTTTCTCATCCAGTCGTTCCTTCCTGCACGTCTTTTCTTTTTTTTTGCTGCTCGCTTATAATAAAACATTGGGTGTGTATTTGGCGCACTTGGATTAATTTAAGCACTTCTGGCAGGTTGTTACTGGTGTTATTCTGGAGGAGTCTGTCTGCATAATCTTTCATACAAATGCAAGCTGTACATTTTTTCAGAGACATCATGTGTATTTCCACGCTCAGATAGCAAAAACCATTAAAAGATCCCTTGAAAATTAACTCTGAGTTAATGTTTAGAAGGAGGCCGATAAAAAAAAAAAAAAAGAGATAGTGTGTCTTTAGTTGTATATTTTTAGAACGTGTTCTAAATTTACCGAATGTGACAGATTCCTTTTGCACACTCTCATAATCTTTTTTACTAGCTCTATTTAAAGCTTTAATCTCCTTGCTACTTTTTGGGTCCTAAAGCCGCATACAAATTTGAATAAACCGTCCTCAGTTTCTGCCAGGGGAAGATACTCTGATCAGCCATAATGACTAATACTGGTTCCATTAAAACCAGTATTAGCATCGTTAGCTATTTTAGGAGCATGTTTCAGCCAACGTGCATCAATGAGCCTTTGCTACACCTGACCCTTTTGCAGATCCTAAAATGTTTCTTCATAGGTCCACTTTTGATAACTTTTGACCAGCAGATGAGAGACGGGGATTCGAGTTTCAAACCTGGATTTAATTTAACTTATGCCTCGTTTCGCTGAGCAGCTTGGACTGGTGCGGTTTGTTGTGCTATTTCATGGTCCAGTTTATTTGGGAAAGGGCCGGTTATACTACGTCACTCATTCTATGGTAATCAATGGTGGTTCTTGCAATGCCAGTATTGTTGGACTTGGGTAAAGTGACTCTGATTTGACAGAAGACCTGCAGTTTTTGAGAGTTTGCAACCTAGTTTTCCAATTAACAGAGTTTTCTTCTGTTCTTGTGTAAAACAAGTGTGAAGTTTATTAATTGTTTCTTCATTAATGTAGGTCTAGGATTATCTTTAATTAGCTTTTGAGGGTTGACAGTCTACTAAATCTTGAAATGACGCAGGACTTTTCTCCATCCAACAATTTTAGATCAAGTAAAAATAAGTGATTGTGGATCAACCATCTATTTTTATGATTTTTTTATCTACGTGTTGAAGTCTTTGTACTTTAATCCATTATGTGTGAAAACAGTTTCATGACTCTGAATTAAATAGATAAGTTATAGAGAAAATAAATCTCAGATGTTTTTGTTACCTTGAGTATTAACCTGCACCATGAATTCAAATGAGGTTGATCATATAAATGACCTGCAGTTACATCAAATTAGTATTTCAATTCCCTTTCCTTGTCCTAGAATGGCTACACGCCTCTCCACATCGCTGCCAAAAAGAACCAAATGGACATCGGGACCACACTGCTGGAGTACGGCGCAGACACCAACGCGGTGACGCGGCAGGGCATCAGTCCAATTCACCTGGCGGCGCAGGAGGGCAGCGTGGACCTTGTGTCCCTGCTGCTGGCCAAGAATGCTAACGTCAATGTGTGCAATAAGGTGACCAATGCCAGTTTTTACAATCCCTGCTGGAAACACGTAAACCAATGTTGTTTGAAACAAACATGTTTAGCTTTCGATCCCAAAACGTACAAAATCTGATTTTTTTTTTTTTTTTTTCCCCAGCAGGATCTTTGGAGCTCCTTTTTTTTTTTAATAGAGTTGTTATCATGTGTTTATGTTCTTAGCTACATCCAGGACGTATTTGTTCATGTGTTGTATTGTGTGTGTACTTTAACTTAACACAGAGTGGACTCACGCCCCTGCACCTAGCAGCTCAGGAAGACAAGGTCAACGTTGCAGAAATCCTTGTAATCAACGAGGCTGATGTCACCTCACAAACAAAGGTAGAACAGTCCAGTCTGCAAATACAAAAAAATAAAAAATAACTGTAGCCTTATTCGGTTTTTGTAGTTTTTTTTTTTTTTGTTGATTCATTCTTTCCATCTTACTTGGAGTTTTAACATTTCAAATAAACAAGACGTGTTTACCGATCACCCTGTTCTGCATCAAACAAACACATTGAAATAAAAAGTCAACCCGTATGTGTGTGCTGAGGCTGATCTGCCCCAGATGAAGGTTATTTGGGGAGTGTTTGTGCTGACAGGACAGATGTTTATAGCAGAAAGGTCATTCCTGCCCTGATCTCTAAGTGTTGTGCTCATAATCATAACTTAACATGAGACATGAAGCAGCGTTCTGGTTATTTGTAAGACAGTGATAGCCTGCTGAGTTTGGTTAGATGAGCATGTTTCCACATTTTTAAAAGAAATATCACTAAAAAGAGAGATATCTATTAGAAGTTATGTTTCATGCTCCTTTTGACCGTCCATAACTACCTCCTACTCACCCTTTCATCTCCTTTCCCTTTCATGTCCCTCCATCTGCAGATTGGATACACTCCCCTGCATGTGGCCTGTCACTACGGCAACGCAAAGATGGCAAACTTTCTTCTGCAGAACCACGCCAAAGTCAATGCCAAAACAAAGGTGAACCTCCTCAATGTTGCAGCCAGCATCAGTCACTTTTAATATCTATAGCAGCACCAATTTCATGTTTTTTCTTTTTTTTTTTTTTTTACAAAAGATCGGTCTTGTAGCTTATCCTCAAACCAGTTTGAGCTGAGGAGGAAATCCTAAACGTTCCTTCAAGTTTCAAACTCAGTTCACCAAAGAAGAAGTTGTTTCAATTCACGTGTTTTCACTGTGTCTGTCTCCATCTAGAACGGCTACACTCCACTCCACCAAGCAGCTCAGCAGGGCCACACCCACATCATCAACCTGCTGCTTCAGCACGGAGCCTCGGCCAACGACCTCACCGCGGTGCGAACGCCGAACGGACAAGCTGAAATGCTGAATGCTTTCTATGTTTTCCAGGGGCTCACTCGTTCTCTTTTTTTTTTCCCCCACAATGGTTAGAATGGAAACACTGCCCTTTCAGTGGCCCGCCGTCTGGGGTACATCTCCGTAGTGGACACTCTGAGACCCATGACTGATGAAAACCTCTCGGCTATGGTGAGACACTGTCTTCTACTCGGCAGTTTCTTGTTTAATGTTAGAAAAACTACGTCGATGCAATTAAGCTCTACTTAATCGTGTCGGTGCCGGCTTGTCCAAATCAAACCCGTCCCTCCAGTCGGCAGCACAGGAGCGAGTGAGCAAATGTGGCATCATGAGCCGGCAAGCTAGTCCGTCACGCCGTGTCACATGTGGGACGTTGCCCTGATTAAGAAACAGAGAGAAGGCTTAGATTGGAGCTTAGGTTTCTTCTCCTTAGCCAAGGTCACCGGCAGCGATCTTATTGACACAAGGCTCAATGAGGAGTGTGAGGGTGGGCCATAGGAGAAGAGTTTGCACACGACGCAGCAGCAAAGTTAGTGGGAAAAGTTGGGGGAAAATGGCCAGTGAGAGGCAATCATTTTGAGTGGTAGGAAGTAAAAGACTGCACAAGGTAAAATCAAGAGTCAAGTGGTTGAACATACAGACAAAAAGAAAGGAAGGAAGAAAGAATTATGTTTCTCCAACAACTTCTAACTATATGTCATGTACCTGTGTGTGTGTTTTATTTTTTTTAATTCAGAGTGCCTCGGAAAAACACAAAATCAATGTCCCGGAGACCATAAATGAGTTCCTTGACATGTCAGATGACGAAGGTAAGTGAATTATTGTGAAAGTATCTCAGATTTTATCGGGTTTTTTTTGTTTTGCTTTTAATCACGATTCCCACCTACATTGTGTGGTGGATGTCTTTGACAATTGCGTACTTAACTGTATGTGTATCCAAATCACGCAGTTCGGACTAATGTGCCACAGATTCTCAGAGAAGAGTCTTTTTCTGATGTTGATGAAGGTACTGGTGACCAGTTTGAATCTGTTTTGTGCCGTTTGCTTTCTTTTCTTATCTTTAGCTCACTGTGCTAACAGCCATTGCTTTCCTACCATTCAAAACTCATAATTCAGCTGAGTGAAGTGGTTTGTTTGTAGTTTCTGTTAGACTATTAACCACTTGTGCTACGAAACCACATCCTGTTTTTATTGTTTGTTTTGTTTTTGCATCATTTAAGCTACACGCATTTTATTTGAGATCTGCAAAGTTATATTCTGTCAAGCTTCATCCTTTGACTCTGCAGGTCTAGGAATATCAAACACTGATTATCTTTGTCATAAACACTTTCTGCAAAAATACCGATGCCCTTTGACCATTCTCACAGTAAAACTACAAACTTCTCTGTATTTACTGGGATTTTATGTGATAGATCAACACAAGGTAGTGCATGACTGCCAAGTGGAAAGACAATTATACATGGTTTTGACATTTTTACCATTAAAAACCTCTAAATCCTCTGCATTCATATCCGGTCCCTGTGAGTGAATTCTTGTTGAACCAAGTTTTTTTGTTTTTTTTGCAAAATAGCTGAAGCTCGATTAATGTTTATGGATGGGCAGCATCTACAAACATCCATTTTCAACTTTTGCCGCACATTTTTGAGTGGCTTTAAGTGTCGGTTCTAATACATGGAAGTCTGATGATCCAAACCACTCCATCGTAGCTCTGGTTGCATGTTTAAGGTCATGCAACCTAGTGGTGGGAGGTGAAATGATGTTCTGTCTGTTAAAGGCTCCAACAAGTTTCCTTCCAGGATTCCCCTGCACATAGCTCCATCCATCCCAATCGACTCTGACCTTCTTCCTGAGAAAATCCTCATCACAGCATGATGCTGCCGTCGTCATGTTTCCCTGTTTATTCGTTTTATCCTTTCACATGAACTGTTGTGACTTTTGATCAACAATCCAGATTGTTTTCCTCATCGGCCCTGCCATTTCCTGTCTCCTACATGGCTTATAGCGAACGCTAATTATTGCTTCTTATGACGTTTTTTTCCAAAGAGTGGCTTTCTTCTTGCCTCTCTTCCATTAAAGCCATGTGTTCCTGTGTTCCCTGGTCATGTTTACTAATGGTCTCCATTAAGCCTCTGTGACCAGGATTTAGTGTGATTAAAATAGTTGGTTCCAACTATTTGCGAGAAAAAGGGGACTGAATACTAATGACTCAGGATTTTTTTTATTTTAATTGTTAAACTTGGAAAACTATGATTCGTTCACCTTCCACTTCACAATGTTGTGCTACTTTGTCTTAGTCACACAAAATCCCAAGAAAATACACTGAGGTTTGCAATTTTAATGAAACACAATGTGGACAATATAATGGGATATAAAAACTTTAGAAAGGCTCTTTATGCAAGAGATAACAAATTGCGTTTTTTATCACTCACATGATGCAGCAACAGGCTTGGTTACAGAACACTTTTATCCCTTCAGAGCCGTGTTTATGGTACGAGTCACACTGTTTAAAGCTGCCACCTTCAGTCCACTGCAGTTTGTTTTGGAACCACAAAGCTAACGCGTTTGTAAAATTGATGAGGTTGTTCACAGGCCGTTGCTTAGGGGACGGTTGGGAGGGCGGCGGTTCTTTGTCAGGTGATACGGTTGGACTGCACAAACATATCAAGTGATGGTGGATGAATTTATTTTTGAGCTGGATCCTCACTGGCCTTGTGCGCTGCCACCAGCGTGGTCGAATTAAAAAAAAATTAAAAAAAGACAAGATAATCCTCCTTGTGCTGTGTGTGAGCTGTTTGTAGTGTGTGTACATAATTCATCCGCAGTGAGCCTGTTCAGAGTGGACTTGATGGCAGCCCAATAGAAGCGAGGACAGATTGGGTGTTTGCTTTCAGGAGTGGAGTCCCTCCTCACTGCCGGACGGTTTTTGGTCTGTGTAGATCTGTCTTAGGAGAAAGTAAAGACTTACCACAACTCTCTTTAATCCAATATGGGGAAATCCTATTATAGCGCAGGTTGGCCAGTATGTGTTGCTTCTAGCTGTTTGTGTGGCTTTTCCTTTACTTACATTAAACTTTCAGCAGGCTTCTGTAGTTTCCAGTTGTACTGCGAATGGGTAAACGTTTAATATTTGTTATGCCCTACTGTCATAGGGTATTTGAAAAGGCATGTTTACCGGATCTGGTGTGGTGTTTTTGTGTGTGTGTGTGTGTGTGTGTGTGTGTGTGTGTGTGTGTGTGTGTGTGTGTGTGTGTGTGTGTGTGTGTGTGTGTGTGTGTGTGTGTGTGTGTGTGTGTGTTCAAAATCACTGGATGCACCATGCAGAGAAAACTGAAAGATGAAGCGTTGTGGTTCAATATTTTCTTAAGGAATGGCAAAAAAAAAGAGAGAAAAAAACGTGCCTGCTGAGTATTTCATCATTACTGACACTACTTCCCCAGTTTGACATGCAGCCAAACTCTCCCTGGCTTCCAGCATAAAGAGTTTCCTTTTTTCCCCCTCTCTCATTCACTGTCCTCTCCAGTGAGATTCTCAGGCATTTGCTCACACAACCTGTCAGCTGACTGTTGCTTCTCTCCTCGGAGCCCTAAACTCTTCCAGTGAGTTTGTTGAGGACGAGTTCTCTCTCTCTCTCTCTCTCTCTCTCTCTCTCTCTCTCTCTCTCTCTCTCTCTCGCTAAATCCAATAAGATGAGCTTTCTCTGAGCCGCCTGCGGGAGAATTAACTCCTGCGGTCAGGCGGCGTTTTGACTTCTGACATTTCTGCCCTCACGGCGAGACAAAAGTTCCAAGACTTTGGATTTGTTTCATTTATTTGCGAAAAGAGGACGGGAGAGATGGCGCGCACCGGCGGATCCAAACGCGCAACTTTTTGTTGTTGTTGTTGCCCGAGCGCAGTTAGGCGCAGGAGCTGAATGAAGGAAGAGCGCAACTTTTCCCGTCTGCGCCAGAAGCGCACCGGATGGACTGTTCGGTGTAGGTCTTCCTTAGTTTTTTTATTTGTATTTTTTAGCTTTATGTGGGGGTTTTGTTGCTTCACGTTTGGGGAGCGAGAAAAGTCGCAGAGGAAATAATTAGCGGAGCTGCGATCAACATGGCTGCGTTGGAAAAAGGTAAGTCGGTATTAATAGTTAAGGGACGTCGAGCATATATACTAAATAACGAAAAAAAAAGCTACATTGAGATGAGTCATCTAGGTAGCTGAAACATTTTATTTTAGGGCGAATGTATTTATTTATATTTAATTTATTAGCGGAGATGATGGTAATGGAGCATAAGACTATATGTTTGTGCCGAGTCGGTGTGTCTGTGCTTGAATGGGTTTGTGATGTTACTTCTAAAAAAGAAGTGAATTGCTTGTTTGGTCAAGTCAGACAGAAAAAGTGTAGAAAACACAGGAAGTTCAGCAGTCAGTTCCACCAAGAATGTGGAGCTCATCGGTTTAATGTGTTATTTATTCTTTTGAAACATTTGAAAATTTGATGGGAACATAAAAACACAAGTTTTTTTTTTTTTTTTTAGCACTTAGCTAAATTACACACATAGTTACTGCAGTTTAATGTTTCTTTAATGGAAACAGTTCATTTAAATGAATCACAGCAACACCTAGAATAATAGATATTGCAATTATGATGAGTGGTTTCATTATGTCCTCCCAGTCAAACCTCACTCAGTCAGTAACAGATGTCGCCCTGGGTATGCATCCAACGCCCCACACTGCAAGTGACAAAATCCTGTTAAATTTTGTCAGAATCCGCCATTGTTTAGGGGTCACTGAAGTAAAACTCTGCTTCAAACATGTCACTTTAAGCTGTTTACCAGATAACAAGGATTGGTGTTCTAATGCACAATATGTCAGAAATGTCATTTTATGTTTCCAAATTACTGTCAGTACCACATTCAGACGTGCAATCAAAAATAATAATAAAATGACCTATTTTTAATAAAGACTGATTGAGGGGAAAAAACACGTTAGCTTACACACATGCACCTTTAGAAAAACACATTAAAATGCAATTTGAAAGTTTTAGCACATATGTGCCAAACTCAAATCATAAGTTTTTATGTGACCCTCCAGATTCTACACAAATAACAGATGTGTGCTGAAATATAATTTTATCAACCAAATCGAAGCAGTTTTTTATGTATACTTCTAGATGTGCAAGATGTTACCATTGAAGAGAAAGCTATTTATTAATATTTTAACAGTTTAGGTAGTTTTATCCGTATTTTTTTTATGTATTATTGTTGTGTATCATGTACTTTTAAAAAAAAAAAATCTATGTGGACCATGAATCTGATGAATAAATCAATCAAATCATACGTTCTACTACAACTGGCCCTTTGAAGACATTTCTGATCTTCATAAGGCCCAACATGAAAATGAACACCCCTGTTTTTTAGCATCCGAGTTACCAAAAGTCGCTCATTCTCTGTTGTACCACAACAGAGAATGTGGTACAACATTCTCTGTTGTACCACAACAGAGAATGTTGTGGTACAACATTCTCTGTTGTACCATTCGTTTGTGATATGGCTGACCCAAATACACAAAAGCAAAGACTCTTTTCCTGTTTCAATAAATCAGTGTCTGATATTTACTGATATTTCCACTACATTTGTTAGTGGAAAAAACGTATATAATTTAAAACACAAAATCCATAGAACCAGTTTGAACTGTTGCGTTTTGTCTTTTTTCTGTTTTGTTTTGTTTTTTGTTTGGATTGAACACTCTTCTTGTTCCGTCAATTTTCCATCACATTTAATTTTTAATTTTTTTTTTTTTTAGAAAATAAGTAAAACGAGCTCTTTTTTGCCAAGAAAAAAAAAAAGATTTCCTCCCTTATTCGTGCGTTAGAGTTGGGTTTTATTTTGAAATCAGACTCCGGAAGTGCTCTCATGCCGCTGCCTTGACGCGGGTTTGTGGCGTCTGCTCGGAGTGCGGCAGTGCTGAAGGCAGGAGGGGGAGGGGCTGCGGTGAAGGAGCACAGTGTTGCAGGCAGGACAGAGACGGACATGAGGGAGAAGGGGAAGCACTACGGCCGCTCCGGCGGCTTCATTGATCGGCGTGTCATCGTCCACCGGTCCGCTGATCGAGGTGCGATGCGCTGCTGAACTTTCCGCTGCTGTATTGTTTTTCTGGCTTTGCTTGTCTTCTGTGTTTGAGTGCTGTGATGGGAGGTGCGTTTGATTTTTTTTGATGTTTTTTTACAGAACAGCAGCAGATTTACCGCAAAGTTGCTTTACTGCTGGCTCTCATGATGTTTTCTGCTAAATCCTTTTCCGAACCTCTGAATGAGCTGCAGTCATTTGTGATTCACGCTGTGGTACGCCACAGTCTATTGAAGAGATTCAAATAAAAGTAGATGTAGGCTGTGTATCTGCAGTGATGTTTTGGGTTCAATGTCACAGTGCTGCTGATAATTGCCCCCAGGGCCTCAATAAATGCTCTAATCAACTAAGAAAGAGATGGATGCTGGCTGTTCTGGTTTATTATCCTTCTCTGAGGTGCTGCATCGCCTCCTCCTTTATCCGCTTGTGAAGTTAACAGCTGGATGTTGTGATTTCAACCCCCCCCCTCCAGGTGAGGATGCGATGACCGGTGACACTGACAAATACCTGCGACCTCAGGACCTCAAGGAGCTGGGGGATGATTCTCTCCCGCAGGAGGGCTACATGGGCTTCAGCATAGGAGCGCGCTCTGCCAGGTAGGCTAGTGTCACTTGAGTTAAGTTTTTATTTCATTTAGCTGGATTAATGGGAGATCATTGATGCTGTAATCACATTCATTATAGATTTATATCTACTGCATTGGCCGCTGCTTTACAAAACCGAAGCATGTTGTGAAGCTTTCTGGTTTGTCTGAACTCAAAACAAATAAAGAATAACATGGAGATCACCTTAAAAAAAGAGCCTGGAAAGTTGCCATCTAACGATTCAACCTAACAAAAAAAAAAAAAAAAAAAAGTGATTCAGCGTTTTGCCTGACCTCATTCAAACCCAGGCCAGAGCTACGAAACGGCCCAGAGTGTAGCACAGTGTAGAGACGAGACGCATGAGTGCACTTTTCAGAGAGACTACAAAAGGTTGTTGTGGAAAACTGGCAGGCTACAGGGGAAAACACATCGGAGGCTATTGTTTCTATAGTGACAGATGGCAGATGTACCATGATGGCTGGATTGATAAAAAAGGAAACAGAGAGGTGAGCGGCGACAGGAAGCTGCTAGCATCAGCAGGACTCGGCAAACAAGGGAAACCCAGAATTAGATAGAAAGATTCCATGTAAACAAGGATAATGATGGAAAAATTTTCAGTAGTGGCTAAATGTAGTTGCTGTTCAAATGTTAAGATACTGAACAATGAAAGGATTTAGTTTTATTTTATCTATTTTTTTTTTTTGCTTCACTTTTTGTGTTTAATATTAGAGATGCACTGATCCAATATTTGGGTCAGATTTCTAATATTCACTTTTTGCAAAACTTTGACTAGCTGACACCAAATTTATCTGATTCCAGTTTCAATTTTAGAAAAATATAATGAACCAGATTTAAGATATTTCTTTCCAAACTTCTTCCCAAGAGATGCCAGTTATTAAGAAATCCAGGTGATGCCACAGCTTGTGTGTGAGAAGTTGCTTCTTTGCTTTGCTAAAACTTCAAAAAGAAGATAAATTTATTGCACTACTAGTTATTTGTTGACATTTTTTTAACTATCTTTTGCAACTACGATGGCTAGTATTGGCATTAGCTGTAGACATTCACAGGATTGTTGCTTCATCACAAACATCCCAAAAGAGAAGTGGACTGGAAATTTAGCGTTAGCATTTCTAACTTTAAATTGTTCTTATAAAAAAAATTTACAGTATGCAAAATTGAAGTAATGTAAAATTCCTCCTCAAAATGCATTTCTACTCCTCTGAAACTGGATAAACTTTCCTTGCCAACGATTCAAATGTCTCTGTACAAGAACTTGAATGTTGTGAAATATATTAAGTAATGTTTTATTGATCTGTGTTTACGTATGACGCTGAACAAGGCCTTTGCTTTCCCTTACCTTTCTGTTTATACATCGACATTGCATGGTTTTGCTTTTGCTGGGCTGCACACTCACACACACACACAAATACACACATTCATACAAATCTAAACAAAATGTGCTTAGAGTAGTGCAACCATGCAAAAGCACAGCATCAGTGTCCTATGTCTAAAGAAAAGTCATATCATGCCTAAATGTTTTCAAAATGCTTTGCTTTTCACTGCTCTGTTTTTTTTCTTCTTCCTGTTTTCTTGTCCCTCATTCTAGCCCTAGAATCAGGTAAGAAAAGGGCAGCAGAAGCATTAGTATTAGTAGGAAGCATAAGTGTGAGTCGTGTCTTTCGTGTATTAGAACCTCCACCCAAAGCCACAGGTCATCCTATTGCACATTGGTCTCATCGTGTCGCTGTTACAGCATTGCTCAGATCATTTAGCTGGTTAGCATTCATCACAATTTATCATCCCTGTTAACAATCATTCATCACGTGTGCTGTTTAAGCTTTAAAATGAATTTGTTTTTTGGGTTACTGGTGTGAAGAAAAAAAAGATGAGAACGCACTAGTGGTGTTTTGTTTTAGATTTGTTTATTTTAGAGATGCACCAATCTGAGAATTTGTGGCCGATTTTTAGCTTATTTCTATTTCACTTTCAAGTGTTGCAAATATAAAATATTCAAAATATTTATGCGTAAAAAAAAATACTGTCCTTAAAAACACGTTTTTTATAATATCAGCTTCATAAAATAATGGGATATGTTTTTTTTTTTTTTTCCCAAAAGGGATATTGGCAAAAGAAAATAATACAAATTAAAAAGATGAACCCACTTGTGGTGTTTTTTCTCCACCATTAGCAGGGTTAGTGTGACTAGCATTACTAAATCTCAAATCCTGTCTCTTTGTTCTTTTACTCTAAATAGAGTAGATCTGTTTCTTAACTGAGATTTCCACCAAGTTGAAAAAATAAATAATCCAAATCAAACTTGACAGATAAAACTGGACCCTTCAAAAAGCCAAAACGGACTAAATTTGCTTCATACTATATGCTAACATCTCCCTCCTTGTTGAAATTAAGTAACAGTCTCAAAGAGCATCCCACATGACTCTGCAAAAACATCTATTTATTTTTAGAAGCAGAACAGCGTTTGTTCTTTCCCCTGACTTCATTTTCAAACACCTCGCTGATACTGAAAATGTGGACAACTTTCACACAGAAAAGTGTTGTTAGCATAACATGTTAATATTTAGGTACAGTGTTTTTCGCTGACCATGACAAGATGGATCTTTCAAGCGGTAAATGGCCTGAATCTGGTCACCGGTGTAATTCTCGGTGCATCTCTGTGGTTTATATACTTTTTTTTTCAGTTTTGATTGATTGTGTGGCTTAACCTCTTCAAGTTTTCTTTAGTGTGTCACCAAGTGTAACTTCCAGGGATCAAAATATCAGCATACTTCCCCCAGCCCCACCTAACATCTTGTCGACATGCCAGTAATTGAACTCCTCTCAGGATTATTCTAGATACTGTGATGGTTTGCAGAGATGGAAAGCTTACACACTGACGGAACGACCTGGCGGAGACACACACACAGTCACGTGCACGTTTGGCACTTACATGGATGCACAATGACTCAACAGTCAGCAGTTGTGTTTGTGCGTCCGCACCCGCTCCCCCAGCAACTGGAAACCGCCAGAACACTGATATATTCACATGCAGATGTTGAGGAGAAAAAGAGGAAGAGGCGTGCGGAGTGGGCAACCTCCAGTAAAATAAGTCGATTGGTGTACCAATAGGAAGTAGGAGAGCAGAAAAGGATGTGGAAAGAGCGAGACTGAGAAGAAAAAAGTAGAAATTCTTTCTCGAGATGGTGAACGCAGAAGTGCTGCTACGCGGGAATAGATAGCTGAGAGCTCGAAAGGTTAGAAAGAAACAAAGAAAAATGAGGGGAAGAAGGATGTACAGAATGAGAAAGAGGAGGAAGCTGTGAAAAACAAACAATGTCCTGGTGTGAACAGAGAGGGGCGAGGGGGACGCCGTGCCAGCGGGTCCATTGAGTCCGTACAGAGTTGCTTGGTTACTTCGACAGTGTAGGCAGGCTCTGCTGAATAAAGGCCTTCTCTCTCTGCTGAATAGTGTGCCCACTTAAACCCGCTGAGCTCTGCAATTTCTCTGTGCCCCCCCCCCATTTTACACTCACGCACATGGCGCATCAATACACACGTACAGTAGACTGTCCTGGGAAGCACAGCAGTAAGATGTCAGCCTTTCATTGTGGGTGTTTAATCATTTTCAGAGGCACTTATTAAGTGCAGTCCTCTCAGTGCCTAGTATTTATACTGTTTGTCACGTATTTTATTGGGATTTTATGTGACGGCGCAACATATTGTGTCATATGACTGTGAAGTGAAAGGAATGCTTTGTTTTTATTTTATTTTTTTAAATTATAATCTTAATGTTTTGGATTTTTACTCTATTACGTCTAAATAAAATCCAGGTTATATTCAATAAACACAGTTCACTTGTGTGTATTTACAGCTGAAAATTCAGCTCTTCTGAGGAGGTGTTCTCCAAAAATCAGGCTTTTATGGACTATGAGGCCAGAACAAGCTCATTGTGAAATAAACATCCATGAATTTAAAGTTTGCCACAGGCTGTTTATTTTGTCAGATGAGACCAAAATAATCTCTTTAGCCTAAATTGTTAAGATTATATGTAGAAGAAAACTAATCTTGTTCATCCCCTGAAAACACTATCGATAAAACAGTAAATACCAACTATTTACTGTTGGTAAAATATCCCAAAATATACAACTTCACTTAAAAAATATTCAAACCATGTATTAGTTTTTTTCCTCTTGATAAAATATGCACTACTTTGTGTTAATTTAATTGCATGAAATCCTAATAAAATACATTGAACTTTGCTGTAGTACTGCTGCAAGGGGTATGAATGCCTTTGTGAGGTACTGTTTGATATTGAAGTCCACATTTTGTGTCTTTCAGTCTCATCAGGTCTGTGGTGAGTAAAGAGTAAAGGAATCTACAGTACTGCATCAATGCTGCAGAAATAGCCACACATCATTGCACACAGCAGTAAAACAGACTGCAGCAAGGTTGAGGGGAAAACATGCTTCACTTTTCTGAAACAGGCCAAAGAGGGGCGATATTGCAACAAAGCCAATTTGACAGCTGAGGCCTTGTTTCTTTTTCAGTTTTCACAAATGTAAAATCTTCTCACTGTCACCTGTCAGCCAGGTGCCGAAATGTAAGGTCCACTAATCCCTCACGTTTCATCGTTTTGACATCTAGTCTAGTTTAGCTGTGTCCGTGCTCATGATTGCACACCCACCACACCTTCCCAGAAAAATATTCTCAGCACTTTTTCCTCCCCTCTCTGCTCTGGCCAACTTTCTCTCTTTATCTGCTAAAGCAAACAAGCTGACCTCACTCTCATTTCCATCTCTGAGCAACCTGCTACAGTATCTCTTCCTCCTCTTGCTACAGGCTCTTCTGCCTCTCCCCATTTTCCTCTTGACAACTGGACTCGTCTTTCGTCCAGCGACTAAATTCTGGTTCCCTGGAGGTTGCATATTGTAATGGCGTTCTCGCTCTCTGTTTTGTGCCCCGTTCTCCTGTCCATCACTTGTTGTTGCCCGTGGCGCCGGGTTGCATGGTAACATGTAGCCTCCACTCATTCAGTTCGGATAGGTCCAACACGCTCAACCGGAGCTCCTTTGCCAGAGACAGTATGATGATTGAGGAGATCCTGGCCCCCACAAAAGACACGGTAAGACAAAAAGTTCTCTTCCTTCTTGCCAGGATCTTTCGCTGACAGTTTTTTAAATTATTTTTTTATTAGATATGTGTTGTTTTGAGAATTGCTGGTAAACTCCTGACGGGCTTCACAACTTTTCTGTTTTCTGTTTTCCCATTAAAAATCAAATCACAAGGCAGGTTGGGAAGGTTAAAGCAGGATGGTTTTTCCTGCACTGGCAGATGCAGTGATGAGGCTACGCTAGCTTTAGCCATGGTGGTCAGATTCAGCATCATCCTTAACAAAGAGTCTATTTAAAGAGGCCCAGAAAACTTCTTTAAACTCGATTTGTACTTTCTTCTAATCAGGAGTTTCTTATTTTACTTGTTTTTTATTATTATTATCATTTAAAAATGTATGTTTTAAGCATTTCCAATAATGTATTTTATGATTCAATGCAATGAATTGTTATCAGATCTAGAAATCCTTTTGGTAATTATTAATCGGTTCATTTTACTGCCCGCTGTCCCAAGTGTAAACCATAAATTGATGTTTTTAATCTTCCCTAAGCTTCAGAGTGTCTGTAAAGACATTTCCTACCTGGTCGACCCACTTAATAAGGTATTCAGCATGACAGATGTCGGGCTTATTCAGAAGCTTTTTTGGTTTTGAGTCAGTGTCACGGTGCTTCGTCGTCCATTTGTCTTCAGTGTATTTTCTGTACATCTCTGTTCGTTGTGGAATCAAATCATTGCAGTTTTTTTTTGTTTGTTTGTTTTCCATTTCCCTGTCGGTGGACATCACTTCATGAATGTACATAATCCTTTTTTTATTATGTTTGATCAGAGCTCTCTTCATGTCTTCATTTGTCTTTCCATGAAGATTTACTTGTTGGTTTTGATCCTAGTTACTGTATGTTATCTGTTGTGTCTTCATGTGCAAGAAAAGGTTGTCAGACTTTAAATGTTCCGTCAGGTTCTGACCATTTTCACCCTTTTACGTTTTGTACTTTGAAAGTTTTTGGTCTTTGTGCCCAATTTGTTAAACTATGAAAAGGAGCGCTGTGCCATGGGAGGTTTAGTACCAACCGGACGTCGGGTCGTCATGGGGATGTTTTATGCCAACCAATGGGAAAAATGTTCTATTACTCAGTTAAACAAATTATTGGACTCTGGTTACGAATTAGGGGTCTAGATTTCTCTACAACATTATCTTTTTGCAGTCCATAGTCCCATTTTGTGAATAAATTTTGCCTAACTTACTGCTTCAAAGCTGGAACATTTGAGAAATATTACATATGCATGTGCTGAGGGTTTTTTTTTTTTTTTGGTGTAACTGGCTGCACAACATAATCTTATCGACTCAGTGTTCTTTGCACAGTTACCTATAATATTGTTGAAATCTCTTAAAGTGGATCTTTAGGGAGCTCCTGGTTAAATGTTAATTTGAAATTTGATCAAGGCTCATTCTGACCTTGAATGGTTCTATACCACGCAAATAGTGTCATAAAATCACAGGGAAGGGGACTTTCTGTCCGTCCACTGACTGCTGTCTCTTTTTGTTTGGTTTCTGTCTATTTTTTCCACATTCCTCGATGTTTTCTCCACTGTCTGATCATTCTGACCTCCTCAGTCTCTTTATTCGGTTTTTCTTGTGTACATGTTGTCCTCGCCGCCGTTTCATCCATCTTTCCTCTACTCTGCGCCCAGCACCTCGCCGTGACCAGGGACCACAGTTCGGACTGCGTGCGACGCTACAGCTGGACTCCGGACACCATGGACCACAGTCACAACACCGTGTCCAGCCCCATTCACTCCGGGTAAGAGCACCTGCGCTGCCTCATCTTCTCTGCCGACGTTATGCTTCTAACACGTTTACAAAAATGCATTATGCAAACGTGTCCAATAACGCTACTGCACAAAACTACCGTTAAGATCTCCTATTCAGCAAAGCCAGCAGCACCAGATGTGGTGCTGTGAGATTCTGCAGTTCTGCTACTGTAACCATTACGTTGTTACAGCTATGTAGAAAAACGCACTTCATTTGCTGAAGCCCTTGTGTAACGCCGCACACCTAGAGACACGGCCCAGAAGCAGGACCCGACTCGCCGATGCTGTGCTATTTTAATCGTTAGTCAAATAAAACTGCAGGCTCTACATGAGCTCATTCTCCATCGGGCTAATGTGTTACATTTGGATCCGGTGATAAAATGCCGCTTTCATGTCCCTGCGCACACTTTGAATATGTGACATCATAAAGTGCTGAGGCCTGCTTTAAACAAACTGCGCTGTGTCTGCACGGATATTAGCCGGTGTTATTTAGAGATAAAATACGGCAACGTGTCACGTCCAGCTTTGGTTCTATTTTCGTCCTGTGAATTTGTACGTGTAGCTCGTTCCTTTTGTTCCTCGTCGTTTGTATCCGCAGTGTGTGTTATTTGTTTGGTTGCTTGTCTTTTTCCTCACTTCTAGTTTTTAGCCATCTTTCATCCCCAGTCCCCCGTTGCAGATCCAAATAGAGCCTCTGAGACTTTGATACTAAATCTAGGTTCTGGGGGCGCACTGTCTCCATGTGTTTACTTTTGCAGCGTCTCGTCCCCACTCGCTCAGTACGACTCCAGGTGACGACTGAGTTCGCTGCTCACGGCCACAGTGTCGCAGTGATGTCACTCACTCCTCCATCTCTCACCTCATCGTTGTTCCTTTCATTGTTTGTTTTGTTTTTCTCCTCTCTGTCCAGTCTGCGCTCGTCTCATCCGTGTCGTCTGGTGTTTCATTTTGCAATGCGTAGACAGTAGAAGTGTGTTGGGAGTCTTTGCTTTACGTGCCGCCACCCTCTCTCACTGTGCACGTCAGAGATAGGAACTGAAAAATTACTTTCAGCGGTCCTGCTGCAGTGTATCCGCCTTGAACCGTTTCAAATTCTTATCATGTGAAAACCTCAAAGAGTTTTATTTTGATATTTTGTAATAGATAAGCACAGAGCTGGGTGGTGGGGGTGGGGGGGACTCTAAGGAGGAATGAAAAGGGTAAATCATTTTCAAATTTATTTAATATTCAGAACAAAAACATTTTGGTCTACCAGCTTTGCAAAACCTAAAGAATAAAATTCCTGCCATTTTTTACTTTGAAAATTAGCTTTTCCTATTTGTCAAACTGAATGGAAAACATCTGTGTCAGATTCTCAAGAATCTCCACATCATGAGAGTGAAACCACCATGTTTCAGCGCTACACACAGGTTTATGCATTAAAGCCAAAAAGTTTTTTTTTGATCTTATACTGCAGTTAAAGAGAGGGACTAGTTGTTTTATTTTTCATGCATACAATAAATTGGGTTGCATTTAAAAGGTGCTACATGTTTTCAATCTTTATTTGTAACATATTTTAGGGCGGGGAAGTGTCCTCCTACCACTTCCCAGGTATACACTGATTCATGGATGCTTCACACACTGAGGTTTGCAGATGAAACATGAATATATGAAAAGGTTCAAGGGGTGTGAATACTTTTCGAAGACGCTGTGCAACAAAGTAGAGTAAAAGTAGTATTTACACCTCGACAAATCTTCATCCTTTCTCATATTCTGAATATGGGGTGCCACAAATAGCTCGTCATGTCACAAATAGGACGCATAAGATGGGAGTCTTGTTACCTGATCTTAGTGAAAACATTTGTGAAAATTGTTGTCTATCTAATCACTGAACGCAGCTTTTTGAGGGGCTTTGACATGCATCTCATCTTCAGGCTTAGAGCTGGAAAACAAACTTTCCGCCTCATCATTAACACCCCGTTTAGTTTCAGGCAATGTTTGATGTCCTATTAAAAAAAAAAAAAAAAGATGGCTGACGGTGAGAACTGTCAAGTTTCACAGCTCCAAGCATCTTTTGTTGTTTTTTCATTTTTATCTCTCTCTCTCTCTCTCCTGGTTAATTTACTGCCTTCCTCTTTCTTTATTTGGGTGTTCGGTGATCACAGCATGGGAACCATTCTCCTTACCGTGTGTCCATGTCCGCCCTTATTTCGTAGGGTTTCCTTTTTCTTTTTTTTTTTTTTCTGAATTGGTCCTCATTGTTCCTGCAGGTTCTTGGTCAGCTTCATGGTGGACGCCCGTGGCGGTTCAATGAGAGGAAGTCGCCACAATGGGCTGCGCATCATCATTCCCCCCAGGAAGTGTACAGCGCCTACACGCATCACCTGCCGCTTGGCTAAAAGGCACAAACTGGCCTACCCTCCACCCATGGTGGAGGGGGAGGGCCTGGTCAGTCGGCTGGTGGAGGTTGGCCCTGCTGGTGCTCAGTTCCTTGGGTAGGCTGTTAATAAGGCAACCATTAAGTCCTCGTCATAACACCATTTGGCTGTTTGGGAGTGCTTGAGTAGCTCTTTAAACATAACTGTTCTGTTTTCTTTCTCAGTCCAGTTATTGTGGAGATTCCTCATTTTGGTTCAATGAGAGGGAAAGAAAGGGAGCTAATTGTGTTGAGGAGCGACAACGGCGACACTTGGAAGGAGCACCAGTTTGACACCAGGCCAGAAGATCTCACTGAACTGCTAGCTGGGATGGATGAAGGTAACAATGATCTTCTACTGAAAGTAAAAGTGATCAGATTACCACACAGATGTCCATGTAGGAGAAACTATACAATAAATGAATAAAAAAAAATACTTCTCAAACTGTGTGGAAGTGAAACATTGTGCTCTCTCTCAGTAGTGGTATGGAAGTTCATTTGTTTAGTCAAATCTGGCATTTAATATTTATCTCTAAGGAGGCAGCTGTTTATTGCATCTGGAAATGTTATTTAAGTGGAACCTCCATATGATATATTTGAACTAAGTTATCAAAATAGAAAGTAAAAATGCTAGCATTAGCCTAGCTTTTAATAAACCACTCTGTATTTGAAACATTATCAGTAGTTAAACGGAAAATGATTTTACTCAAAAGTGATAATTATTTCTACATTGGAATAGCATATTGAGGAAAATATCTATAAGAAAATTAAATGCTGTCGCATTTGGAATGTGAGTAAAACTAGAATACAGTCATGATATTAATATCTATGTGATATCAATGAAATGTGTATTATGTTACTGCAGTTTAAATTAGTTGTATGTTTTCAAATATATAAATGACTTATTTTATTGTATTGTGCAAATATATTGAATTAAATTAAATCAAATTAAATTAAATGGGCTAGGTTGTAAAAATCATTTTTCTAAAATTGCTTTTCAGTTGCCCCAGCAACCAATTTTCTCACACGTTATCAGACATTTAATTTCTGTATTACTTAAAAAAATGAAATAAAAAGGAAACCACAAACATCAAAACTGATTTTAATAGAGTTGAAAAGTAGAAAACCTTTTCCAAAAATGTCAAAGAGAATCTTATCATAAGACTGTAAATTATGCAAAAAAAAAAAAAATCACTTCTCAAACAGTGTGAAAGTAAATACTTTGCATTATGCTCTCAGTCAGTAGTGTTAGGGATGGAGGCGTATTTGTTTACTCAAATCTAGCATTTAATATTTAGCACCAGAGAGAGAAAGAGAGAGAGAGCTGTTGACTCTGTCCTTAATTTGCATGTAATAAAACACTATTTTTATTTTTTTTTGCAAACAGAGATGGACAGTCCGGACGAGTTGGAGAAGAAGCGCATCTGCCGCATCATCACTAGGGATTTCCCCCAGTATTTTGCTGTGGTGTCCAGGATCAAGCAGGAGTCCAATCACATGGGTCCAGATGGAGGAGTGCTGTCCTGCAGCACGGTGAACATGGTCCAGGCCTCGTTCCCACAGGGGGCTCTAACCAAGAGGATCCGCGTGGGCTTGCAGGTACAAAAAGACACCTTTGATCATCTTATGTCTTCAGATATGGTCCACTTACTTACTTACTCTTGACTTGGCTTTGTTGAAAATCTCATTCCACCCAACTTGCCTGCCTCCTTTAATTTGATATGAGTATTTTAAAAAGTTCTGCTCTTGCTTCATTATGTTGGTTCCTGTGTTTCTGCGCAGGCTCAGCCGGTGCCAGATGAGTTAGTCAGGGCGGTTCTGGGAAACAGAGCCACTTTCAGCCCCATTGTCACCGTGGAGCCCAGAAGGAGAAAGTTTCACAAGCCCATCACCATGACGATCCCCGTCCCTCCCAGATCGGCAGAAGGCCATCCCAGCGGCCAGCGGGGCGAATCTGCGCCGTGCCTGCGTTTGCTCTGCAGCATCACAGGCAAGTTGACGTGCAGATAATTAGAGCGTAAAGGTTTTCCATCTGCTGCTTGGACTGGATATGAGCAAAAAAGACTTCCTGAAAGCAAATGAGCTCATCTATTGGCCCCGTTTAACGCAGGAGGGACGTCTCCTGCACAGTGGGAGGACATCACAGGAACCACGCCGCTGTCCTTTGTAACGGACTGTGTTTCCTTCACCACAAATGTATCGGCCAGGTGAGACACTTTCACAGATTTTATTTTTTTTTTACTAGTAATTAGGATATATTTTTTATGGATGTCGAAAAATTATTCTTCACAAAGTGCATGGGTAAGACATATTTCTATGTAGTAAAGAAGTTTCAACTCTTCATACTTGAATTAAAAGATAATTTTTCTAAATATCTTCTAAACTGCTAATATGATGCTTGAAGAATTAGTTATTTTACCTTGAATGTAATAAATAATGCAAGCCAACTTTCTGATAATAGAAATGTTTTAATGTTTTTATTGTGGCCGGTTTCATACATTTGAACTGTCTACTGCTTGTTGCGTGAGACTAGTTTACTGTACATGTAAAGAAATGTACTTAGTCCGTGCATTGAAAAGAAAATCATCATTCATGTAATTAAATAATACACTTTTTAAGCTAAAGGCATGATCTTGAATCATATTGCTTCTAGTTTCCACGTGAACAGACAACCATTAAGAAAAAACACAGAAAAGAATACAAAATGAAAATTTAATTAACCAAATGTGAATAGATACTTTGTTTTCCGATCTTCTCTCTACATATAAGAAGCTAAGTGATGTCAACAACAGTTTCTTTTGGCATCCTGCTGAACTGATCTGAGTATTGTAGTTCCTTGGTCACACTATGCAAAGTTGCAAACCCTCATCCTAGCTCAATTTGAATTATGTGGCGAAAGTGCAACCTGGTATAAACTCTCTCTTTGGTAATTCTAATCTGCAATTAGTTTGCTAAACAGCGGTCACATCTCTGTGGGCTCGCTCTAGATAGCCAGCTCCTCTTGGCAAAGGTTGATTACTCTAAAAACCTGCAGCACAAGGGATCTTTTGACGTTCCTCTGACTTCTCTCTTCCTCAGGTTCTGGCTCGCAGACTGTCACCAGATTCCTGAGACGGTAAGCCTAGCGTCTCAGTTATACCGGGAGCTGATCTGCGTGCCGTACCTGGCCAAGTTTGTGGTGTTCGCAAAGATGAATGACACTGTGGAGGCCCGGCTGCGCTGCTTCTGCATGACTGATGACAAGGTGGACAAGACTCTAGAGCAACAAGAGAACTTCGAAGAAGTGGCACGCAGCAAAGATATCGAGGTAAAGTTGACTTGCGAGTATTCCGAATAAAATTAATGTTTGATGCAATCGGATGTAAATTTAATCAAATTTAAATACATGTTGTTTCTACATTCAGGTTCTGGAGGGAAAGCCCATCTTTGTGGATTGTTACGGCAACCTTTCACCTCTCACCAAAAGTGGGCAGCAGCTGGTTTTTAACTTCTACTCTTTCAAGGAAAACAGACTTCCTTTCAACGTCAAGGTATAAAATGTTTCCCACTTATATCTTTTTTGTGCTTGAAGTTTTTTGGCATGATTGCCAAATTCCAACAATCTCCACTAAAGTAACGGCATAACACTTGACATGAAGTTCATTGCAACAGAAGCATTTCTGTGCAACATATAATGATGTAGTGCACTGATATAGAAAAAAAAGCATAAAATGTTTCTGAAAAATGTAAAATTACTTGTAGAACTTAACTTGATATAAATACAATCTTTTATCGGTTACCATCTACCATCCAGAATTCCTTTTTATAGTGCGGAAAATCAGGTGACGGCAGTTATTTCTCGTCTTTTCATCCTCCACAGGTTCGAGATGTAGGCCAGGAGCCGTGCGGCCGCCTCTCCTTCCTGAGAGAGCCCAAAACCACCAAAGGCCTTCCACAGACTGCCATATGCAATTTGAATATCACACTGCCAACCCACAAGAAGGTAGCATTGCTATATTTTTACTTTTCATCCTGTTACACCATATCACATCATCTAAATGTAAATGACGTTCCCAGACAGAGAGCCTCTGAAGCTGAATTAGTCCAGACTCGACTGCCTGCTGCTTGTGTCTTATTTTTTTAATAGTGGAAAAGCCTGTGCCAGTCATAAGACCCCACAACGTACACACTGAAGCACACATGCACACCGTGCTTTGACCTGCTGCCTGGCTCAATGTGGGCAGTCCAAAAAAAAACATCTGTATGTTTGTTGTGGCATTGGTTGTTCACAATAAACTGTAATTATCTTTTTTGCTTTTGCTTTAATTGTTTTGCTATTAGTTTCATTTATTAACCCCATAGATTTTTTCTGATGCCTTTTGTTGTTTTTGCTGCTCCATTCTCATCCCCTGACTTTTATTTCTGCCTCCCGCCCACCACCCGCTCACTATAACCTCCCTGCTACCCATTGTGTCATCTCTCCTCTCCTCTCCCGCAATGCATCTTGGAATTACCACAGGATATGGAATCTGACCCTGATGATGAGGTAAACATATTCTTCATCATCACATGAAACTGCTTCTTCTTGGTCATTCTTTATGTTGCCTTTGTTGCAGAATCTGGGGGGAAAAAATAAAAAAAAAGTATGTGTGCTGCAGATAGTTTGTCTCTGTGCAGTTGCCCGAGTCTGTCAGATGCTGCTAACTGCATTTTCTTTTTTTTTTTTTCTTTTTTTTTTTACATAGCAGCGACGTTTACAAAATAACCCTATGCACTGCATGAGTGAGAATGGCAATTGTTTTATTTAGCCAAGGTTTCTTTTTTTGTCCGCATCCCAAGCCCAGAGGATCAAAATGCTGTGCCACATCTCGGCTTGTTGTTCATCCCCTTCTCCTCCCCATACACCTGCAACTTGGCCCCATTATTCCAACTAACTGCTCCTCCTAGATATGATGTCATATTTGTCAGCTAAAAACAAAACCGTAACTCTTGACATTTGTCCACTTATTTCTAATTTTGCTTAGGGCTGATTTTATGGGGGTTTTGTTTGGACTCCATATTTAGTTAAAAAAAGAATATGAAAACTCTAAGCAACAACCTAAAAGGCTTAAACCAAATAGTGCACTTTTCTGGTTTAAAATTTTAATCATGAAACGTTGCAGTGTGTTTGACAACAAGATATCCGTCAGGTGGCTGTGGAGAAATTAATCAACCAAACTCGTACATCTGGGTAATGTGGCAAAATCATATCATCGGGGTGGGCAATATGGAAAATAAACATTTTGTTACCCAGTAAAATCACAATTTTATAAGTTTCTTTTTTAAGCCAAATAACATTTTGAAAATATTTCTACATTTTTATGTAGTTTTGTCAATTTGTGTCCAGCACAATTGAAATGTAATACTTAAGACCAGAGTGTTTCGCCAAATTAATATTCTACTTTAATGTAACTGATAAGACTGACATATTAAGTGCCCTCTTGCTGCAAAATAGTTATGAAGCTACAGGAAAAGAATCTGCACAAGACTGTAGTAAATGTTATTTGGAATAGTCAAATTTAATGGTAACTACATAAACTGTGTTGGCAGAATAGGAAAATAGCCCATCGTTGTTAGAATTTGGTTAGTTATTCAATGGTCCTGTAACACTCTTAAAATTTTATTTGCAAAAAAAAATGATAATAATAATAATGAGTGTAAAATAAGTTCCTCCTGTCAGTAAATTAAAAGCTTTCTAAATGTGATTTTACAATCCTGTGACATTCCAGTGACACTTCACCTGAATTATCATTTATTTGTAAGCTAATTGACCTGCCAGATCTGGCTACAAACTCTTTAGTAGACCTGCATCCTGCTGATGTAAAACTGGAGGAGTTGGCTAAGTGGTATGCTAATATTAGCATGATTCCTCTATTTTTATATAACTCGGCTTGTCAAATGATTTTTTTCTTAATCGTAACCCAAGAATAGGCTCACTCTTGTAAATTAGATCTTGGATCTCAATGAGACAACCTGTATTAATAAAGGTTAAATAAAAATGAATAATAATTTTACTATAAATATCATTGCAAAGATTTTTAAAACAGGGGGATCAGGGGGAACTATGCAACATACTCTTTAAATGTATCGAGGTATTATTTGTCAAACTTTGTAATTCCATCTATGGTTTCGACATTGTGGAAATCACAGTCCTTTGGTAGATTATCAACATGTTCTAATCTTTGACAGTCTAATATCAGAATACCTCACAATCTTGCATCAGTATGACATTTATAATTAATTGGCAAAAAATGTTGTTATTGGTACGTATTTTTTTTGTTTTATAGATCACTAAACAGTTTTACTGTTTTATTTTAATCAGATAAATTCATACAAGTTCCTCATTTTAACAATGAATTGAGGAATACCTTTTTAAATGAGAGTATGTTGTTCATCTTCACAGTACCTGCAGTACCTCCTTGTGTCATTACTAACCGTCTGTACAGCATTTCTAAACATAGAACCACCGTTCTACTTTGTGTCAAATTATTATTTTTAAGTTAATTTGATAGATGAGAACCAGATTTAATTAAAATTTAATGTTAAAGCTCCTTTTGTTCTTTTTTTTTTGTTTGTTTCAGACTGAAAAGCCAGAACGACGTCATACCTTTGCATCCTTAGCTTTGCGTAAGCGCTACAGCTATTTGACTGACCCAGCTGCGAGTGAGTTTCCGATTTTTGCTTTATAGTCATTTTTATTTAGCTTCAGATGGATATTTAGTTGTAATTTTAATTAGTTTTATTGCCTATAGTTTCTATAATTTGGTGAAAATGTCACTCAGAAGCCTTTGTACAGAGAAAGATCTATATATATGACATGTTCTCACCTCCAAAACAAGTTCACTAATCATTTTTCACCACTCAACATATGCTCTTCTGTCATCCTCCATTCCTCAAATATTTGCATGGTTTTTGTGTGTTAAGCTTTGCTGACCAACCCCATGTTGAAAAAAAAAAAAAAAACGGTCTCTTTGTTTCAACTGTTTTGTCATTTTTACATTTGTGGAAGCACTGGGAACTGACATGTTTATCATTCAAACTTGTTTTAAGTCATGTTAAATAAAAATGTTATGTTGAATTGTCATTATTTTAGTAGCCATTGCATCTTTTATTGGCTTTATGATTGTGTGCGGCTGTGTATATTATTGTCAAACAGGTTGCACTTTACACCAATTTGATTCCCTTAATAGTGTTCATATAGCAGAGTAAAAATGTAGCATGTACATTTTTTTTACTGAGGTTTTAAAAAGACCAAAAGAAATGGCTTCTTAATTGTCGATGAAACTCAAAACTGATTTTGAAGTCAAAAGTGACATTTTATTGCAAGTTAAAATAGACACAGGTCTCATTTGGTAAAGTGCAACTTCTTATTCAACAAATTGAAAATTAATAACGTAAATCTTTTTGTGAGTAATATACACTTGTGGGGTCCTCTGGCATTGAATATATGACATTTGAAAAGATCCACATTTTATTCTAAAAAGACACTGTTGCTTAGAGGCACACACTGCAGATTAGCACATGAAAAGTCAATAGAATTGTAATTTTATATTTTTATCATTTCATCTTGTAATCTGTATCATATGTCAAGCATTCTTATTCCTGCTCCATTCTGTATCATGTATAGTTTTCCATTGAATCATCATTACTTGGCATAGGAACGTTTCTCATATTGATTGTGTAAAATTTAGACTTTGTTGCTGTGTTCAATCCCTTTTTTGACTGACTCAAATTTCTCTTTCTGGTTTTTGTTGTTTTTGTTCCATTATTTTATGTTAATTTTGTGTTAAATTTCTTATTGCTTTTCATTTAATTTTTTTATTTATTTTTTATTTAAATTATTGTTGAAGAAACAACTGATCGAAGCCCGCCGAGAACACAGCCTTCTGGCTACCCTCACAAACCTGTCTTTTCAACAAGATCTTATCAGGCGTGGTCGCCTGTTCCTGTCACCGGCCCTATCCAAGCCAAGTCTGGGTTTGGCTCCCTCTCCAGCTCGTCATCAAACACGCCTTCTGCCTCTCCCTTAAAGTCTGTCTGGTCCATCAACTCTGCCTCTCCCATTAAGACCAACATCCCTGGATCACCTGCCTCCTCTGTCAAGTCAGTTAGTGACACGGCCTCTCCCATCCGATCCTACAGATCCATTTCGTCTCCGATAAAAACTGTAATCCACCAATCCCAGTACCCTGTCCAGGTTACCCCCAGCCCCCTGGCTTCACCTGGTAAAAGTGCTTCAGACCCTTTGTCCATGAAAGGATTAGCAGCATTGACTTCTAGGACCCCTATAGCGTCGACTGGAGGAGGAAGCCCTTATCTTGAGAGAACGTCAATGGGCCTGACCCCACCAACCTCTCCCAAATCTTCTCTCAGCATGTTCAGTTCTCCCCTTCCATATAAAACTATTTTGGGAAGTTCAACTGGTACAACTCCATCCTCCTCACCTATAAAAACAGTCCCTGGTCTTACATCTATGCGCTCCCTTGCTATGGATTCCACTGCTCCTGTAAGAAACTTATTCTCCTCCCTTTCATCGCCTCTTAAATCCAGCAACTCTCCGAGTGCTGCCGTTCTGATTAACGGAACTGTGTCACCTGCACAGTACCGCTCTTCATCACCAACATCTCATCTCGCCAGCAGCCTGCAAGAAAGAATACAAGCAACCACCAATGCCGCTACAACCAGTGTTAATGCGGCTTTTGATGAAGTTGAAAAGACATTCAATTCTTGCTCTGCAGGCTACGGCACCCTCAAGTCTTTGTCTTCATCTGCCTCCTCCTCGTACCAGTCCATTAGGTCATCGGCTTCTGGTTCCCTCTATCCCTCCCTAAGATCCCCTCCCAATGTCACCACTGCTGTAACTTCAAGTACAATGACTGTTCCAGTGTACTCTGTGACTAATGTGGTCCCAGAGTCCCAGTTGAAAAAGAGATCTGAGGTGCCCCCCTCAGTTGCTGTCCTTCTGTCACCGAGAAAAAGTATTCCGTCTGACATGAATGTTCAGTCCTCCTTTGTCAGAACTCTGTCCCCTGTCAAAGTACCCCTGTATTCGCCTGGCATCAAATCCAATGCAGCCTCACCATTATCATCAAGCCAAGAAATTCTGAAGGACGTCGCTGAAATGAAAGAGGACTTGATTAGAATGTCAGCCATTTTACAGACAGAATCAAACTCTACAGCCAGCAAAGGGTTTCAGTCCGATTCTCCTAAAGAGGTTAAGATAGAGGACGAGGAGCCATATCGGATTGTGGAGAAAGTAAAGCAGGACTTGGTAAAAGTAAGTGAAATCCTGACTAAAGATTCCAGAAAGGACGGTAGAATTTCTCCTGCCAGAGGTTCATTGGATGACATACATTTCTCAAAAGTCCAAGTTGAACAGCCACCAAGCAACTGGAGTTACCCACCAAGATATGAGACAGTAGTTTCTCAAGCAAGATCAAAACCCATATCTGACAGAGATTTCAATCTATCCAAAGTGGTTGACTACCTAGCCAATGATAATAGCTCTTTTTCCAAAATGCATGACACAAAACAGAAAGCCGATGAAGGAAAAAGAGAAGCAGAGGGTAAGGAGAAGCAGAAACGAGTCCTCAAACCAACTACAGCAGTTCAGGAGCATAAGCTCAAAATGCCTCCTACAACCATGCGATCTTCCCCATCAGAAAAAGAATTAAGTAAAGTGACTGATGCACTTTTTAGTGGAGACACTGTGCTGGAATCCCCTGATGATATATTTCACGAGCAGGATAAAAGTCCTCTCTCAGACAGTGGGTTTGAAACCAGGAGTGAGAGGACGCCATCAGCTCCTCAAAGTGCAGAAGGCACAGGTCCCAAGACTCCTTTTCAGGATATCCCAGTTCCACCAGTAATCACAGAGACTAGAACTGAAGTTGTGCATGTCATCAGAAGCTACGAGCCAGAGGATGACAAACAGCTTGCAATGGAAGATGTAGATTCTGTTAGAAACATTGATTCAGATTTCAAAAAGCACCAGACTCCCTCTCTGTCAACTCCAGATCAGAATAAATGCCATTCAGTAAAATGTAGCCCTGATGAAGACCCAATGGGGAAGGGAATGAGGCTAAAAGAGGAAACTCACATCACGACCACCACTAGGATGGTGTACCACAAACCACCTGGCAAAGAAACATCGTCCGAGAGATGTGAGGAAACTATGTCGGTGCATGATATCATGAAGGCTTTTCAGTCAGGAAAGGACCCCTCCAGAGAGCTAGCTGGACTGTTTGAACACAAGTCTGGCAATGAGGAGGTTTCACAAAGATTTCTTGAGGACATCAACTCCAAACCCAAGGTTGAAAGAATAATTGAGGTTCACATAGAGAAGGGTAGCAAAGCAGAACCAACAGAAGTAATAATCAGAGAAACAAAAAACCATGCAGAGAAGGACATGTATTATTACCCAGGGAGTAGACAAGATGACGAGGAACCTGAGGAGTCACTTCCAGTGTACCTTGAGTCCCCTAGAGTGAACACACCTCTGTCACAGGAGGAAGACAGTCGTCCTAGTTCTGCTCAGCTAGTGGCAGATGACTCCTATAAAACATTAAAGTTACTTAGCCAGCAATCTGTAGAGTTTCATGAAGACGAATCATCAGAGCTTAGAGGAGAATCATACAACTTTGCGGAAAAAATGCTATTGTCTGAGAAATTTGATCAATCTCATTCAGACACTGAGGAGTATCTCAGAGATAGATCTCGATACCACTCACCTGACAGAAGCACCCCCAGTAAGGCGAGGTCACCTGGGCCAAGGACAGAGTATGTATTTAGGTCATCAAGAAATGTCTTTGACAAATCAGGACGAATGGCTAATGTTGATGATAACTTTGACAAACTGACACTTTTGCAGTATTCCTCAGAGCCTGGTAGCCCAAAACAGTCTGTTTGGATGCGTGTGCCAGATGAAACGCAGATTAAGGAGAGAGATCAGTCTGAATACGAGGACAGAGTAGATAGGACTGTTAAAGAAGCAGAGGAGAAGCTTAGCGAAGTATCTCAGTTTTTTCGGGATAAAACAGAGCAGCTTAATGATGAGCTGTCATCTCCAGAGAAGAAATCTCGCAGACCAGATTTTAGGGAATCCCGATCTGGGCCCAGTTCAACCCAAAGTAGCCCAGAGAGGTCACCGTATAGGAGTGGGGGTAGTGGGGAGGAGTGGAACAGAGAAAGGTTAAGAGACAGATTTGGCCCTAGTGATAGAAAATGTTCCAGTCTACCCAGTAGTCCTGAAAGAAGAGTATTGCTCCAGTTAAGTGACAATGACCCGAGAAAGCAAGGAGATGGAAAACTACAGGGAAGTCCTGGTGATAGTCCAAAATCTTTTCAAATGTCTTCCTCCAAAGTTAGTGCAGTCAGGCTAAAATTTGAACAAGAGGCTCAGAGGCAAGATAGGGGAAGTTCAGGGAGTCAAAATCAAAACCCTCCAATAAGAAAGCTCCAGGAAACTAGACTACCTGTGTATCAGATGTTTTCTGGCTCTAGATCTCAAAAAGCACCTGACAGTCCAGCAAACCAAAGAAAATGCAAAGAGACTGAGTCAAATAAGTCATCACCCAAGCATGAGACCAGTGGCAAAGATCAGGAAGAGAATAAGTCTTTGAAAACATGGGAGAGACAGGGCTATGGGCAGTGTAAACCTCAGTCCCCAAAACTTTCCAATTATTCAGCTCATGATTCCACAAAAGATTGCAGTAGTGATTCCCAAAGACAAGAAACAACAAAGAAAATAATCTATACAGAATTTGTTGTCAGAGAAAGTCCAAGTACCAATGATGGTCTAAAAAAAAACTCGGAATCGCAAATTCCTGTAAGAAAATCGTCTAATTTTTCAGAAAACCCCAAATCCACCTCTTTAAAATTAGAAGAACCAAGTGAAAGACCTGGGCCTCATACCCCTACTTTAGGTAGAAATCGGTTACACAGTAGCTCTGAATCCAATAGGTCTACTCGTGGATCATCCTTAGGGAAATCCACAGTCTCCTCAGAGAGTAGCCAGTCAAATGTAGTATGTAATGGCGTTGATGATGATGATGATCAAGTGCAGTACTTGGATCAAGCAACTCCTGTAGTTGTGACTGAGGGCTTCAAAGATATTAAACCCTTGCCAGTGTATGTCAGCATCCAAGTAGGAAAGCAGTATGAGAAAGAAACAAGTTCAGGGCAGCTGGGGACATACAAAAAGATTGTGAGTCAAGAGAGCAGGACAGTGCATGAAACGAGAGGTGCAGTTTACAGTGTCAAGCAAAAACAGTCTCCTTCTCCTCAAGGAAGTCCAGAAGATGACACTTTAGAACAGGTAACTTTCATGGACAGCTCTGGGAAAAGCCCTGTAACCCCTGAGGCCCCAAGCTCAGAAGAGCTGAGCCTGACATCCCGAACACCAGACTCTGTGATAGGTTTTATGACCAGCATGCCAAGCACTATCCCAGAGGAATCTGAGGAGGAAGATGGAAAGACCTTCATCTATAAAGAGCCATTAAAAGCAAAACCCAAACCAGCCTCTCCAGAGAATCACAGTAAAAAGCAGGAAGGAGAAAGAGGGAAGTCAAAGGAGAAAAGAGTCGCTTATATAGAGTTTCCGCCCCCTCCTCCATTAGAGGCCGAGCAGTGCAGTGCTGAGAAAAGGTCTGGATGTACTTCCTCTGAAACGGAGACAGAGATGATTGAGGTAAATCTTCAAGAAGAGCATGATAGACACCTTTTAGCCGAGCCTATCATTCGAGTCCAGCCTCCTTCTCCTATTCCCCCGGGGGCTGATAACAGTGACTCTAGTGATGATGAGTCTGTCTTCCATCCCGTTCCTGTCAAAAAGTACACCTTCAAAATGAAAGAAGAAAGCGAGAAGCGTCAAAAACCCAAAAAGTCAGAGAAAAATGGAGCTAAAGAATCTGGGGTTAATGGTGGAAAGGGAGAGGATGCTGAATTGGAACAAAATGGAAATGATCAGTCCATCACTGACTGCTCAATAGCAACAACTGCTGAGTTCTCCCATGACACAGATGCTACTGAGATTGACTCTTTAGATGGATATGATCTTCAGGATGAAGATGATGGACTAAGTGAAGACCCTAAAACATCAAGTTTGTCCAATGATGGGAAAGCTATTGACCGTTCATTTAATCAGTCCAAGCTTGAAGTGATAGAAGAGGAGAAATGTGAGGAAGGAAGTGACAATGGAAAGACTAAAAGTGGCACATCTGGTGCGAAAGCTAGTGGAGAAAAAAAAGACTATACCCTTGAAGGAAGACACCCGGATAGGAAGGGCTTTGGGGAGAACTATTTTGGATACCAAATCCAAGATGAGCTGAATTCAACCTTTAAAACTGTTGCTACCAAAGGTTTGGACTTTGACCCTTGGTCAACAAAAGGGGTTGATAATGAAGGGCTTTTTGAGTCCAAAGCAAAAGAAGAGGACCCCAAACCTTACAGTTTGTCGGCTGAAGAAAAATCACAGGCTACAACACCTGACACAACCCCTGCTCGAACACCAACTGATGAGAGCACACCGACTAGTGAGCCTAACCCCTTCCCTTTCCATGAAGGGAAGATGTTTGAGATGACACGCAGTGGTGCTATTGACATGAGCAAGCGGGACTTTGTTGAAGAGAGGCTTCAGTTTTTCCAGATTGGTGAGCATTCCTCTGACCCTATAACAGGGGAAAAGGGGAGAGGGGGAAAGATCCTGGGGGTACCTTCCTCTCAGTCGAAAACTGGGGAGAGGTCCACAGTAGATGGAAAGATGACAGTTGTAGACACTACCTTAGACAGCAGCAGCACTAGACCAACAACACCAGCAACAACTGCAGCGAAATACAACCCTGCACAGCCTGGCAGTGACAT
Organism: Poecilia reticulata; assembly: GCF_904066995.2. Taxonomy (NCBI): domain Eukaryota; kingdom Metazoa; phylum Chordata; class Actinopteri; order Cyprinodontiformes; family Poeciliidae; genus Poecilia; species Poecilia reticulata. The sequence continues at coordinate 12,237,422 of NC_088844.1, read as the reverse complement.
AGGTTGTGCCATTACTGATATTCCTGCCTGTGAAGCCATAGCTGAGACTGCCTCTTCATGCACAATCACGGCCTCTAAGGTTGATTCCAAATTACGAACTCCTATTAAAATGGGCATAGCTGCCTCTATAACTGTGAAAAAAGACTCAGGGGATCTCACAAACTGCAAAGCTGAGTTGTCAGAAGGTCAGGTGGTGCCAGAATACATTAGTATAGAGGGTCAGTCTTCAGAGAAACAGTCTAGCAGTCATTCTGAGCTTAGAAAAGAAAAAAAAGACTACCCATCTGAAAACTGCAACAACAATAATAACCTGGAATCCTCCAGTGTCCAGGCCAACTATATTCAGTGTGGCAGTTTAGTGTTTAATTTGCAGTCCTCCTCTGAGCCCACCTTACAGAAAGCTAGCAGGATAGAAACTCTGTGCTGTAAAGATAAGAACGAGAGAGTAGAAGTGCCCAGCGGCAGTCAGGCTCAAGAGCAGAAGACCGAAACGGTTAAGGAGAGTGAGGCAAAGCAGCCCAGGTCGAGGCTTCCAGTCAAAGCATCAGGCTGGTCATTTCACACACAAGGAACTGCCATTGGGAAGCAGAAACCCAAACAAGCAGTAGCAGGTGAGGTCAGGAAAAGAGGAGAACCAGTGATTGCCAAAGTAGAGCCTAGGTCAAGGATACCAGTCAAAGACGTTAAAAAGAGTAGTCCTGCTGCTACAGCTAGCTTACCTGTCTCAGTTCGTATTACCTCACACCCAGTAAAGACACTGAATACAGGGAGAGCAGTCATACAACTGCCCACAAGGCAACCGCAGAAGGACAGGCATCAATTCAGCAGTGTCACCAGTGAGGGAGCATCTAGACAGAACAGACAGGATAACCCTAGTGAACTTTGTAAGCGCACCATTGAATACTTTAAAGACATTAGCGGGGAGACGCTAAAGTTGGTGGACCGCCTGTCAGACGAGGAGAAAAAGACGCAAACAGAACAGTCGGAGGAAGACAGCACCTCCCGAAGCACCTCTCTGTCGGACGCCTCCCAGCCTTCCCAGCCCTCCCAGCCCTCCCGCTCATCCAGGTCTGGTAGAGGTTCGAGGGCTGAGGCCGGGGCCGCGTCCGTAAGGGCAAAGGTGGCGACGACGGACAGGGGTTCCGGCAGTGAGAGGAGCAGGAGGAGTAGGCGGACTGGTGGGAAGGAGGGCAGTCAGGGACTCACAGGGTCTCGAACGCCTCCCATCGCGGAGATCAAGCCTAGTTTGTAAAACTTTCACACTATGTTTAAAATACATCTATATATTTAAATTTTTTCACTTTTAGTTGCATGACATTTTTGTGATCATTTATGGATTGACTGGAATGCCTGTGGCGTGTTTACATATCCTCGTCAAAGCAGTAGCTGTCATTTAAATTCCTTTTTTTTTGTCATTAATGTACTGTGCTGTCAGTGTTACAAATTTTTCTGTCCTCCCCTCCCCTCTTTCAATATTGTTAAGCATAAACCCGTGGGGCTAAGCATGCCAGTAAAAGTGTCAGATCACTGGCACAACCAGCCCCATGTTTGACAAACTCCCTGGTCTATCTGTCTATTTGTCTGTGCAGGGTGGTTACTGACTTATTGTGGTAGTTTGTTGTAGAACTTCTAACACAATTGTCGTCGAGACTAACAAGTGTTTACAAAAATAAATAAATAAATAAAAAGTGTCTATGCATGGTCACATTTTTTAGATTATAGATTTGTAGACCTATAAGCCTTTCATTATATTTTTTGTGTAGTTGTCATGACAGTTACTGCCTGCTTAGAGCATACATACCACAAACAGTCACAGAGCACCACTTACCTTATTGACACATCTAAGTCATAATGTCTAGTAGAAAATATCTTTTTCTTGCCATCTTGAGCTTGAATGTGTTGATGTGATAAATATGGCTGGTAAATTTGGCAAACACTTGGCTTTAGTCAAGTAGTTTGAACACATTTTTTAAAACTTTCTAAATTTTGGAAACCTCATAGTAACAGACCTATGCATGAAAAAAAAGCAAGTGGCCAGAAAAGGAAATTCTGTCATGTTTTTCTCTCACATTAGTGAAAGCTCAGAAAGAATATGAATTATTGTAATGTATTGTTATTCTTTTATCATCGTCAGGTCCCCAAAGTCCTTGTGAGCGAACAGACTTGCGCATGGCTATCGTTGCAGATCACCTGGGGCTCAGCTGGACAGGTGAGAAACTTGCTGTAAACATTTTTTTTTAAATTTGAAAATCACTTAATGTGCATTTATATTACTAGTTTAACTTAAAAAGTGAAACTCTTTCACTGTGCAGATTCATTATGTAAACACATATATGAAGCATTTGTTTCTGCTGTTTAAATATTTGGAATAGCTAATGAAAACTCCAATTTCTGTTTCTTGGGAGTTTGTAATATTACATTAAAAAAAATCTTATCAACAATGTAGTCCATTTTTTTATGCTTAGCTCGGGTAAGATATTTTTAATATTGTCCGGGAGTGGCTTCCCATTAGGGATGCCACAGCTGTAGCTTATGTCCTGTTTACAGCAGTGTGTACAGCCAGCTTCTTTATCACTGACCTCTCCTGGCCTATCGTCTTTGTGGAAACAGTTATTGACTGTCTGCTAGACAACTGTCGACTCAGTAGTCATTTTGTTGTGATGTTGTTGGTAATAACATAACATAAATTTATTAAAAATACTTTTTAATTGGTCATATGTAACAATCAGATTTTCAGAGAAGCTGCATTTTGAACCATAGTCAGCTATGTTAACATATATTATTAGTTAACACGTATCACTCTGTGTGTAATGCATCTTTACATAAAATTAGGTTATCCTTTTCTATCCACTGAAATAAATGAACTTTCCCATAATAATTTAATTTGGTCAGTTACATTCACACCTCCTCTGCTTAGTTTCCCTAAAGAAATTCCTCTTTCCTTTGTTTCACAAACTGTGATTTTTGCTGCCATCTTCAGGTTATCTGAAGATGACAACTGCATTATTTTAATTCAATGCACGTTTTAGCTAAATCGCAATGTCTACAATATACTCAGTTATTGGTTGACCTCGAGGCATGTTACTTGGTGGTGATTTTAAAATTTATGTGGCTTTTCTAGCGTCTACACTACTTAAACACACCTAATAAGTAATATAAGCCTAGCAGGAAGTTAGTACTCTTATGTTGCTTTGACAAATGGAGGTATGCAAAATGTGGAAGAGGCAAAAAAAGCCTGTAAAACAAATATTTTATCCATTTTAAATTTTTTTTATTTTCACAACTAATGTCAGAGTCTCATTCTCTAATCACAGAGCTGGCTCGAGAGATGAACTTCACAGTGGACGAGATCAACCACATCAGACTTGAGAACCCTAACTCTCTGACAGCACAGAGCTTCATGCTACTTAAGAAATGGGTCAGTCGTGAAGGGAAAAATGCCACAAGTAAGTCTATTTTTAAACATAAAAACATTACTTTCTTCTACAGACAGGACCGGAAACTGACTTATCATTTTCACAATTGCTTGAATTTAAGATTAACCCTCAACAGAAATATTCTCACAAGCTTTTGTTATCTATTTCCCTGCTGTTCTCCTTTCTATCTCATTTTGTATCTGCTCTGAAATGTAGTATTCAGATTATACTTTAACTGATAACATACAAATTTCTAAGTGGTTTACTTTTGCTGACGTTTATTTTTCATGAATATATTATGATTTTTAAGTCATTAAAAAAAAGAGTTGTGGTTTCTTTTCTCTTTTTTTTTTTTTCTCCACAGCGGATGCCTTATCTGAAGTGCTGACCAAAGTCAATCGGATGGATATTGTGACTTTGCTGGAGGGCCCAATATTCGACTATGGTAACATTTCAGGCACGAGATGTTTTGCCGATGATAACGCTGTTTTCCGGGATCAGGCTGATGGTAAAGTTTAGCTCTACTAGCTGACCTCTTACCTCTCCCTGCTACCTTTTCTTTTGTACAAAATGCAAATATCTCAAGTAGATATTATTACACTAAGATTTGTACTTTGGACAACTGGGTCCTGCTGTTTTCCAAACGCTTTGTTGATTTCTGCAATTCCACAGCACATTTGCCATTGAAATAATTATAATAAACAAAGCTTAACATTATCTTTTACTTTTAAAAAATTATATTTATACTTTTTTTAATGACTCTTTGACTTATTCTAGGATGTTTGTTTATTTAAATTAAGATATTCTTGTTCACCTCAATAAGGATCAACAAGATGAATCCAGTTGTCCCAAATAATAATTTTTACTGATAGAACCCTTTTACAAATGCATGCTTACTCTAAACTGCTTTAGATGTTGCTGATTTTTGTCCAAGTAGAAATTAACTTTATAGAGTCTGCCTTTCTCCCTCTATTGTGCCTTGTAGAAGTATTCATTTCTGTTAAACTTATAATTTTGTCACATTACAACCACAATGATATGTATTAGGATTTATTGTGATAGATCGACGTTAATTGTGCCTAATTATGAAGTGAAAGGGGAATATACATGATTTGCAATTCTTTTAAAATAAAAAATCTTAAGTGTGCTGAGCATTTGAATTCAGTCTTGACTCTCTCGAACAAAATTCAGTGCAGCCACTTGCCTTCAGGAGCATAAATGAAGTAACAGAGTAACTACAGAAATGTATGGCTTATGTCAAAGAATCTACTGTTGGGTCATCAACTCCATAGATCCAGTTCATGCAGGAAAGTGGCAAAAAAGAAAGCCAATACTGATAGAAAACCAAAAATGTGGAAGACTGTGCTCTGGTCGAACAGGACCAAAACTGTCGGTGGCAGCATCATGCCTTATGGATACATTTCATCAGCACGCACAAAAAAGCTGGCCAAAGTTTATGTGAGGATGGATAAATGGCAATCCTCAGAGAAAATGGTTCGAAGGGGCAAAAGACTCAAGACTTGGGCCGAGCTTGCGTGTGTGTGTGTGTGTGTATTAGAATGGCTTAGTTGCAGATTAGACCTAAATCCAACTGAGCACCGGTGGCAAGATTTGCAGATGCTCTCTATCTCAGAAGAATAAGGGGTAAAAACTATTCATGGAATGCTGGTTAAGACATAACTTCAACATACTCATAGCTGTAATCTCAGCCAACACTTTAATTTGCTAAAAGTGTTGAAAACCATGTATTGCTGGCCTTTCACTTCACAACTAGGAGCAACATTTATTTGGCAAATCAAAGAAAACGTGTGGAGGTTTGTGTTCGCAACATGCCAACATGTGGAAAAGTTAAAGGGGTGTGAATACTACTACAAGGCACAGTTTTTAGTTTTTCTCCTAGTCATCCTCCAGTTCCTCTGAGCCTTCTTTGGATAGATGAGAGAAATTCTTCCTCCTTGAAACCAGACTGCCTCTTCCTGCATTCCCTTCACCTCCCCGCAGTACTACGAGTCGCTGATAACGGCACAAAACTGCTCTTAACTATTTAAGAGTCATCCACATGTGCTTGCTCCTGAATACATCATGCATCTTTTCTGTTGCACAATCATTATTTCACAGCACTTTGTTCTTCCCACCCCCTCTTTCTTCAATTCCCCTTTTGTTTTGCCCTGTATGTCCTCTGCTATTTTATTTCTTCGTAGTGTGTGTCATTATCCCCTTAACTCCTAGAGGCACTGAAACAGCTTACATCCTGCAGACACCGAGTCCGTATTTCCCTACACCGACGCCAACTCCTCCACCCACTCCCCTCACACCTTCTGCGGCAGCTACCTTCCGTCCTTTATCACCACGCCGCTCTCCGAGTTATGAGTCGTCCATTTCGCTCAAAGACTTGGCGCCTCCTACACCGTTGGAGCTACCACAGTCTAACTGCCCCCACTCTCATTCCTTGCGTCCCGTTCCTCAGTGGCCCTCTTCTGATCCATGCGAATTTTCCTTCTTGCCCCAAGTTTCCTCTCCAATTCCCCTGATCACCTCACCTTTACCTTTGTCGCCTGCAGCTTTCTCCCCATCATTCTTTTCAGTCTTATCCCTCCCAACTTCTCCCACATCAGTCCCAGCCTCCCCCACACCTAACACATCCTGCCCTGTCGCTTTTCAAGCAAACACAGCCTCCCTCACGTTATCCGAATTGTCTTCTGACTTGTCCTCTCAAACCACATCTTCCTTAAAACCAGACCCCAGTCCTACAACCCCTACCTCCATATTTTCTTCTCATGACACCAACCTATCTCAGCCCATTACCACCCTAGCACCCTCTGCCAGTGACTCTGCAAGCAAAGAGTCATTAGTTGCCCAACCGTATTCCTCGTCCCGGCCTGCCTCCCCTCTCTCCGTATGCACCCTTCCTCCGATTTCCCCCTCCGGGTCCCGTTGCCCCAGCCCTGCCCCTTCTTCTCCTCCTTTGCGCTCCCTCTCTCCTTGTCCTGTTTGCCAGTGCAAATGCATGACCTCAGTCAACCCGCCACCCGCTCAAACCCACTCAGATCCTTCTAAGATGGAACTTTTTATTTAGCTCGCTCTGGGTTGATCCCCCTTTCCCTCTGTCCAACCTTTCCTTCCTCTCATCTCTCATCTGTGTCATATGAGCATGTAACACAACACCCTGGCAAATAATGTGATCTTACACTTACCACTACCCACGCTATGATTCATGTAACCTCAGGGTGCAGCTTTATCATCTTATCTCTCTGAAACTGTAACAGTATGAAAATCAGAGACTGTACCACTCTGTATTTGTGATAATTTTCTAAGATAGAAATATTTTTTTTCTGCTTCTATTGAGCAAATCCATGGTTCTCAAACTCTAGCACAAGAATCACTTGTGAGAAATGACCTGCTTTCATAGATGCTTATTGCAAATTCTGATATTAACTTTGCAGAATTAGATTTGTCTTATATGTCGAAGCAAGGAATGACGTTACACCTGAGTTGAGAGCATTCTGGTTGTGACTTCTCATTTCAATGTTGGATTGCTTTGTTGACTTGTTCAGTACTTTTGTCAGCTTCTGTTGTTTCCAAAGTGCTCTATCACATGGAATTTAGGTTTTTTTTACTATCATCAGTAATATAATCTGATACCAATGCATTGCACTCTATCATATGTGTTCAGTTTACTCATTGATATTTCACAGCACCATGTTAAACCATCAGAAGTGGTTTAACATGGGGAAACATCCATGTTTCACTACATTCTACATGTGCGGCAGCTATATGAGATACAAAACCTCTTAGTGAGGCTCGACATTCCCAGAGAGAATAATGACGTAAGAGGCACTGTTTTTTTTTTTCTTTTTCTCACTGGGAACTCAGAACATCAGATTTTCCAGAACAAAGGGAACGTTCCAATTTTTGCAGGGTGAAAATGAACATGCTAACGTAAGCAACGGAGTGAACCGAGAACAAGTGCCTGTTCAATACGTATGCTGCGTTATTTTTACCTCTATCATTGGAACTCGGCTCTGGGAACTGCACTGAATCCCAATTAACACTATTTCTGTTCCTAGTTTAGAATCTAGTGAATTCTGCTGATTAGTAACCTGATCACTTAGCAAATCATGTTGCATATCAGTAGGGGTTTTCTCATTTAAATGCTAAGTGACCTTGCTAACAGCTCTTTGAAATATATGCTAATAAGCTTGCATTTCTCTGCATTACATTCTTTCAAACACTTATCTCTTGGCAAATAAGTTAGAAGACAAATAGGGTTTGGTAATACATAAGTGAAGTGACCAGGCTATCAATTATTAGCAATAGAAGCTAATGATAACGAATTTATCTGCATTTTGTTGTTTCAGTCACTTTAGAAACATGTTATCCTAAAGGGAAAAAAATAAAAATACCATCAAAAATCCCAGAAAAAAAAAATGTTTTGTTTTTCTACTGCAGCTATCACTATTATGAATGGCTGTCATATTCTATTCAGACATTGGACATTGGAATGTGGTGGGGTGAAAAATTTCCTATGGGAATTAAAATTTCTATGGACCTCTGTACATTTTTCCAAAGTCAAACGTGGAAGTTCAAACTTCTAACTATAATTAAAGATGCATGTGCATAGATTCACAATTAACTATACAAATATGTATTATTGAACCACATCCCTTAACTATTTGGACAGTCCCATTGTGCCAGTTATTCTAAGACAGAAAAAGCTGATCAAAGTCCTGTTATGACACCGTTTTAAATTGTCAATCCTGCTGATGGTACTTAAAACAACTTGGTATTTAATGAGGTGGTACTTGTTATGAAAAGTTTGAGAACCAATGGAGTAAATACTTTACACACACATACTTTGCAAGAAAAAGTTTATAAAATAACATTCGTGATGCTTTAAATGATAACATTTACACTTTTATTACTGAAAGCATTTCTTTTTACATTGATTTGCCATTCTGTGATTTTATACCATATTACACCTCGGCTAGTGTTTGGTTGGATTCTTGCTTTGCTCTTGAGTCTGTATGTCATTGTCCACATCACATGGTTTTTGGATTGGGTTTTGTGTTTTTGTCTGTGTGTGCTTGTGTCGTGTTCTGTTGTGGCATGCTTCTGTCGGTGTCTGTACATTTGTCACCCTGTCGCCTACAGATTATCAGAGCATTCTAGCCGAGCTGCAGTCCCCTGCCACTCTGCAGCCCAGCCCCCACTTCCTGGAGCCTGAACTCCCTGCCACCCCCAACCCTTCCCTCGCCCAGCATCAGCATCTTCATTACCCCGAACCAGACAACTCTTGCAATCACCCTCAGTTCGCGGATTGGAGTCCAGTTGTTGATCCTTGTAGTAAAGAACCAGACAGCCCGCCTAAGAGTCCCCCCAGGCCCTGTGAGCTTGCCCTGCCTGCCCCAACCTTTGATCTTCCCGACCCGATTCCTCCTAAGGTCAGAAAGCCCCACATTGCTTTGAACGACCAGCTTCTTTTGAGTGAAGAGGAGGACAGACCTTTTCAAGAAATGGAGCCCACCCTCAAGCCCAGATCCCAGTCCTTTCCGACAATGTGCGAATTGGACATCGACATGGCGTTCTCTACTTCTTCTCCTTCGCTGTCATCCATGTCATCGATAACCCCGTCGTCCCCTGATAGATCATGTATAGGTACGCGGTTGGGAAACGCCTCAGATGGGGCACAAGAGGATATAGGTCAGACAGGCGGTCAAGTGGAAGTGAAAGAAGAAATCGAGAAAGTGGTTGAGATTGTTTCGACGCAGTTGGTAGAGAGGAACGGATTAGTAGAGAAGTTGGTCAAGCAGGAATTGATTAAAAATGTGGAAAGAAAGTGTGAGATGGTTGCAAAAGACAGGTCTCAGCTGGTAGAGGAAGGGATCATTTTGCTGGAACCGAAGAGGTCCGCAGAGCAGGATAAAGATAATGTCAATGAGCAACACGATGAGGTTCGAGATGGCAGTAGAACAGCAGCACGTGAGGAAGAGAAGGCTGAAGATGAACTCAATGTCTTAATGCAGCATGTTAGTCTACCAGATAAAGTAGTCAAAGAGGCTGTTGGTCAATCGCTGGATGTTGGGGAAAGAGTACAAGTGAAGGAAAAAGTGGAAGATCCTGAGTCAGAACTGCAGTCTAAAGATGGACAAGACATCTGTGACACATTAGAAGGGGCAACAGAACGCCAGACTTTGTCTGACCTTTCCCCTCAAGCTTGGGTTAAAGTGCTTGAGCAACTGCAGCCCTATGAGTCTAGATCCAATGAGAAAGAAGAGAAGCAGAGAGGCAGAGAAATTCCAGAGGAGGCATTAGGATCTCTGTTGGAGGAGGTGAATAAAGAAGGCTCAGAGGAGAAGGAGGAGGAGGAGGACGAAAAGGTGACTCAATCCAGGAATCAGGAGAGACTTGAAGAGGTTGAACATGCAGAAAAAAACATATGTTCACTTTCAGGATGGCACAGCAACTCATCCAGTGTGAATGTTGAGCCGCCGACTCCGGGCCGCAGTGTCAGCTCAGACTTGCTCGACAAGCAGGAAAGGTACAAGTGTAACACAACAGAATGGCACTTTAAGTACGACTTAAAAGGGGGAAAAAAAAAACACTGACTTTTTTAAATGAAAATTAGTTTTTTATTTTTTTTACCCGACAGTCAGGAAAACTCTAGTGAGTCCATCACCTCCTCATCTAGAGCTGAATCAGGGAGGTCCAGACCTAACGGTGATAACTCGAAACACTCACCTCAGGACGCCTCATCAGACTCATCTAACGGCAGAAAAGACGGGACGCCAGTGTCGGAGAAAAAAGTGCAGGTGATGTTACAGTAAATAATATTTGTTTTGGGAATTGTGCAAAAGGATTGTAATGGAAAAAAAAATCTTCACCTGATGGAAGTTGGTTGCGGCTTACAGCTAATGAAAATTAGGTTTCTATAATAAATAAAATACAACATAAAACCAGCAAAATGTGATTTTCATCCATAGATGTTATAGTTTAGGATTGTTATGGGCTACACAAATGCCCGACTTGTCAGATGTCCATTAGATAATATGACGGATGGCTGGAAAATAAACAGAAATAAATACTTGAAATATACCACCCTGGGTGTAATGGCACTATTTATGAGTTTGAGAATTACTGAAATAATTCATAACTTGAAATGCTCCTATATACTATGTTTTCTTGTTCAATACAGAACCCATTAAGAGCTCAGTGAGGAAATCAACAAAATGTTTCAAATGACAAATTTGTGTATGTGTTTTGTAATCTTTTAACCCATTCCTCCACATCAGGTTAGTGTAGATTCTGGTTCAGAGGAAGAACAGACTGTAACCACCAGAATCTACAGGCGGCGTCTCATTATAAAGGTACCCTGAAAGCCTGGAGTCCAGGCTCGGTGGGCTTTGGTTTGGTTTAGTTTATAGTTCTCCGCCTCATTCTGGTGTGTGCTCTGTAGCTTTGGTCTCTATCCCGATAGGTTTTCCTCCATGTTTGTGTGTCTGTGTTTTTAAAGCAGAAACATTAGAGCACATGCGTCATCAGTTGTATTAATGCCACTTTTTGACTGAGGACTAACTCGGGGCATTCTCGTTTTCTGAGGTTTTCTTCTAGCGTGGTGTTGGTGATGGATTATTTCACTTCTTCTTGTAGCAGGAGCTGAAGTAGAATGATTTGCTAACCGCAAACACTTACAGGGAGAAGAAGCAAAAAACATCCCGGGCGAGTCTGTGACAGAGGAGCACTACATGGACCACGATGGTAACCTCATCAGTAGAAAAGTAATGTACAACGTTCATTCGGACGTATCGTTTATCTCTCTAAATCAGGAGGGAGTGCGAACTGTTTTTTGTTTTAGAAGGAAACAGGAAACAGCAGATTATTTATCCCATTGCCTTTCTGCCTTGAGCAGGTGATCAGGAAGGTAATTCGGCGAGTCTCAGCTCCCACTCCAGAAAACCAAGGAGGTGACAGGTGGCACAGTGACCTTCACCACAGTCCCACTCAGCAGGATTATGGGTCAGAGGTTGGCACAAAGATAACCCTTTAATTATTCTTCCTGAAGGGTTAATCTACATGGGTGTATGGATTTCTGAGGTCATAAGCTGGGGGGATCTAACTGCTGATTAAAAGCTTGGCTTAAAGCTGCACTGAGCACAAACAGCTTTTAACACAACTAAGGCACACATTTAATTGACTTTAAATGACTTACATTTTCGTTAGTAAGATCTATTTTTCTTTTTTCTGGTAACAGCCATGTAGAATCACAGGTTTAAAGATGGCGCACAAAATTGACATCATCCAGATATGGCAGTGGCCTCCTATTTTTGAAATTGTGACAAAAAAAAGAGTCCCCTTTTGTCTAAGAATTAAAAATCGTTTTTAAAAAAATGTTCCCAAACTTATTACATTCATCCATTTTCTTTACACCCTTGTCTCTTGGGGGGGTAGGGAGGGTTGCTGGTGCCTATCTCCAGCTAATGTTCCAGGCGAGAGGCGGGGTCACCCTGGACAGGTCACCAGCCTGTCGCAGGGCAACACAGAGACAAACAGGACAAACAACTATGCACACACACTCACACCTAGGGACAATTTGGAGAGGCCAATTAACCTGACAGTCATGTTTTTGGACTGTGGGAGGAAACCGGCGTACCCGGAGAAAACCCACGCATGCACAGGGAGAACATGCAAACTCCATGCAGAAAGACCGGGGCTGGGAATCGAACCCAGAACCTTCATGCTGCAAGCTCTACCAACTGCGCCACTGTGCAGCCCCCAAACTTGTTACAATTACAAGTAAATAAAAAACATTTCTAAAAAAGAAAAAGGTGTTCAGGTCTCTGTTTGTGTGCAGCTTTAAGGTAAACAAGAATCAGTCCTGTTTTATCAGGTTCTTCTTCAGTTCTGCAGGGTCATTCTTGTTAATTGCATTAATATTACTGTCCTCATTATTTCAACTCATGGGGATAAAATGCTTTTATTTGACATGCAGTCTTGCATGCTGTATGTGAATACAACAGAAAATGCGAACCACTTTGCTCCTCGCTGTGTGTGTTTTTGCCGTTTTCTTCTAGCCTAACCAGTTAATAATGATATGAGTGCTGTGACTTTGTTGTTTCTAACCCTGCTCATAATCTGTTATTTTTTTCCTTCCAGGTACGTAGCTGGTGTGGTGTTGGTCATAATCGTTTATTTTCTGTAACACAGCTATAACTAACCCTTTGCTTTGGATGAAAGCACCATAAAACAAAACCATTTAGGTTGAGGCCTTCGTGTGCTGTGGTGTCTGGTGTTTTTCTATCTAGTTCGAAGTTTCACATTGATGTTGAGGTTTGCTTGCTGTTAAAGGGACGGAGACGTTTAAATTAATGAGATTTCTGCGTTTTTGTGTTTTTCAGCCGGGGGATGGAGCGAGGAAATGCAGACGATCAGGGGACAAAAAGCACCTCTCGTAGGGATGGGCTTGGTTTAGCAGGTACATTAAAATACAGTCTACCAATAAATGCTTTTTTTTTTTTTTTTTTTTTACAAATTTATATAATCTCATCTGTTATATATCCAACTTATACCTCTATTATGTAATCCTTTTCCCTTTCATATTCTACTGCAAGTAGTAACAGGAGCCACAAGCTTTGTTTTTAGTGCAAATTGGATATCACGGTTTATGATGGCACTAAAATAGACTAACTTTGCGTTAATATTGTTATCACTGGTTAGGAGGCCTGTTGTGAATAACATCAGATGTCTATTTAATTGAATTTTATTTTCTTTAGCAGAAGTTGAGTCTTTAGCAGCTTCTTGTCAAACAGCAGATTTGCGTAGTCAGTTTCCATCCCAATGAAGCTGTTTGGCAATCAGCCACATACAGAGCAGACCAGCTGAGCTGTTCAATTACAAAAAGTTATCCAAACATTATTTTTAGATGAAGTTATTCGCTTACAGTGCCTTGTAAGCTTTAGTCACTTCACAACCACAAACTTCAACGTATTTAACTAGAATTTTTGGGGGGCTAGAAAAACATAAAGTAGTGCATAATTGTGAAGTGGAAGGAAAATGCTACTCTCCCTTGAGTCTTTTATTTTAGTAAAATAGTTGCAGCTGCAAGTCTTTTGAGGTACGTCTCTATCAGCTTTGCATGTCCAGAAACTGACATTTTTGTCTATCATTCTATGTAAAATAGCTCCATCGGATCGGTAGGAGAAAATCTGTGATCTCCACTTTTCAATTCTTGCCAGCGATTCTCAGTTCGTTTTAAGTCTGGACTTTGACTAGCCTTTCTAAGGTATGCTGAACATCCTGTACTGTAACTGTAGTCACCCAGAGCCACTGTAATGAGGCTTTTAGATTTCAAAAACACATTATTCAAGGGAAAGAGGAGGTAAATTCACCATTTGATTCAGATGCGTGCGTCTGCATTCTGCTCCATCCATCTTCCTTTAAACTCTTTTGTTTGGCTTGTGCCATGCTACAGAAAATTGGATCCATCTAATAACGCATAGAAAATAAACAATTTTGCACATCGAACATGAATATGTAATTTATCATTTTAAGCAGCCTTTGGGAGACTGGAAAAAGAAAGCAAGCTAATTTAACCACTTACAGTACTTGCTCTGTTTCTCTGTGCTCGGTGTAAAAGGCTGACTGGTCTGAGCCTGCTTATCCCCTGGCCACTTTTCTGCCCCGCTAAGTGAGCGTGAATAGGAGCCAGTTACAAAGAAAACAGGGCTTATTGATAGCACACACCTCAGCATTGCATCGCGTTGCTGATACCCCTGCATGCCTGTTTTTGTCCACCAAATCCCCGACTCAGAACAGCCTCGTAGCATCCGAAAAGAGTTTGTTATCCCACCGGCCAGACTGTTAATCCCAGCTGCTGCTCACCCTTATGTTTGCTGGGAGTCATTCCATCTGCGGACACGTCGCTTCAAAACAGAACGGCGCTGCTGTGAAATCAGAAAGAGAGTTTCTATAGTAACAAGGGTCATGGTAGCAACTACGTGTCAAGATTTACCGTTTCATATTTATGTCAAGTGTGCAGCAGAACCCCTCCATGCGCCTTCCAATTAAATATCATGCAGTGCCCTGCTGAAGTTGATCTTTTTCCACATTTTGTCTCATTACAAAAATAAACCATACTAAATTTTTGTAATGGAATTTGTATATTTAATTGCGCGTTTCAGATGGTCACATCAGCTGTAACATTTCACAAAATATTTTGTCTTGCAGGCTTACAGGAACTACGTTAGATGTTACCTGGGATCAAGCGCTCAAACCATTTTTGGAGCTCCATCCATTGTGAGGGATTAAAATAATGGTCCAGTCTGCAAAATTCAAACAAATGATGTTTATCCCGTAAGAGGAGCCACACCTTCTCAGATTTACGCATGAGCATGAAAAACTCACTTTTGGTCACCATGAGGACCAGGAGGCTCCTTTCTCTTTTTTTTTTTTTTTTTGGGACTGCGGTGGACCAGTAGACAGTGATTCTGCTTCCTGTTTTGCGTGAAACAGCCTGTGCCGTGGATACACTGGTGGTGCGAGAACCTTCTCGAGGAGCATCATTTGCTGTGGAAATAATAATAAAAAAGACTGCACAGGCACAACTGTGACCAAAGATGGCACAAATGCTCAAGGAAAGGATAAAGCAGACATGGTACCACAAAAATAACCTACAAAACACTTCTGACCCGACTACAACACTCGCCTTATAGTTTTTTCTTGATTTATTCAGGATGTAAATTCTTTGGGGATGTTTTTTTTTTTGTTTGTTTTTGCTCCCTTTTTAAAACTTAAACTAACAAAAGAGCTTTTTTTCTGTATAGAAAATGACTATGTGTATACTTCTGAAATAAAGGGCGAGTTAGTAATAAGAGTGCACTGAGGAGATGGATCTTTTCAAGTGCTTTCATAATCTACAGAAGCAGTTCCACTTTCAAAGATCTGACTGTAACTTCACAAGTTCTTGTATATTTAATTATTAGAGCAGGTTTAATGTTTGTACACACAAAAAAAGCTGGTTTGATTTTAATAGGGAGAAGGGGTGGGGGAATTTCCAGAAACTTTCTGTTCCCAGTCTGGGAACTGATCTAATCCTGCAAAAAAAAAAAAAAAAAGCAGCCTTTCAGAGTAACTCATATTTTCATGCATGCTGTTCACCTTATTTTAGGTACAATTTTTACAAGTTTGCAAACACTATTTAAGTGACAAACCCTTTATCTCTGTACACCTAAAGCCCTGAAACTTGTCACCAGTTTTATATTTCGGACTGGCAAAGGATGCCATTGACGTGTTTTTAATGCTGGGGGTTGGGATGAAAAAAAACAAACACATATATAGCTTGTTGAGGATGTAATGTCTTGTCTGTCTGTGTTGAAAAACCGAGAGAGGGCCGGCTTCCGCTTTAGAGGACAAGGTGACCTGAATGTAAATGCTTGTAGGCTGGTTCGCTGTAATATTCAACTCGTTCTGTGTGTATTGGCGATAAGGTGTTGGAGTCCCTGTACACTGTTAGACTGTAATCATTTTAGCTGAGTGTCGATTTGGTTTTCTAACAGCTGGTGTGGTGTTAGAAGAAGCATTGGGGCATTTTTTTTTTTTTTTTTTTTATTATAATTTTTTTGACATATAATCATGGGTGGGTGGGAGGTGAAATATCTCCTTGGTTTAAAACACATTAAGGACACATAAATGATTTGTTTGATTGTAGCTCTACATAGCATAATGTATGACAAAACACTGGATGGATCCAAACAATAATTTAAGCATAAAAATAAATTGTGTTTAACTCTGAAACTGTGTGATCTCTTTAGACTTGAGAGACTGTATATGCAGTGTGAAATAGAAATGTTCTCACTAGCTCACTGAGAGGATTTTTATTTTATATTAGGAGCCATCTTTGTATTGGTTTTCATTAGATACCTATGTAGTTCTAAAGTGTGGTGTTCTACTGATGCGAAGCCTCAGTATGCTGATGTCTATGCTGTGGACATGGATATAAAAAAAAAAAAATACAATGTGACCTGTTTTTTATTTTCCTTTTTTGGGGGGGTGGGGGTTTTTAGAAAAAGGTAGGTATGGTGTAAAATGACATCCCCTTCTACTGCTATGTCAATCAGGGGGTACAGAGGATCCTTTGATATGGTTCAAAATTACATTTTTTTGTCAATTTTGTTTGATAAGTGTTTTCACCTGAGCAGACTTTTTGATGTACAATTCTTACTAACAGAGTGAAGCCATTGAAAATGTTAACTATTCTAGCACTTTGGTTATTCAAGGTCTTTTAGAGGCTATAGCAGCAAATGATGCCACCACAAATGTTTCAGACATCTTTAAAAAAAAATTCAACCTAAAAATGACAACAAAAAAATTAAATAAATAAAAATGCAAAGATTTCGCAATATGGCTGTTTCTCCTCTCTTTTTTTGTGTCCATAAATGGTTTGATATGCAATAACACACTTTCACACCTTTTTTTTAATGTAGTGTAGATGAGTCAGGTTTGTAGGCTGCCTTGCTTTTCAGTTCCACCCACATATTTTCGTTGGCTTTGTGATAGCCTCTCCACAACACTGACATTATTGTCATTAAGCCATTTTGTAACTAATCTGGACTAATCTTCCATTTGGCAAACCCATGCTTTTGCTTCCTCACTTATGTTTTGTGACATTGCTACAGCATTGTCACATAATATTCCTTCCTCCTGAGGCCACATATTTTGGAAACTGAACAGTCCCTCTGGCAAACGAGAACAACAAAGAACGCCTCCATACTTTTTCACTTGGGTTTGTGTTTTTACTCCCTTCTTAGTCTTACAAATATAACTTTCACTAAGGTTAAACACATAGCATGTCTGAAAGTTTTTGTTTATTTTGCTTTAAGACTAATGGCCTCTTCTTCGCTGAGTGACCTTCCAGCCTTTCGTCTGTAAATAAGGACATTTTCTTACTGCATACACATTTCCCACCAAAAGAGATTAATCTCTCTTTGCTTCCTAAATGGCATGATGGCTGGACATTCCCTTACCTTGTGCATAGTTGTACTCATATGTTTATATTGATTTATTTTTTGGGCCATTTTTCACTCATGGTTAGAGATTAGGTGAAGCTGTTCATTGTCAATCAACTGTATTTACTCTTCCTAAATCATAAGAACGGAAAACTTCTCAAAAGTTTGCCTCATGTAAATTTTGATCAAAAGTTTACATACCCTGGCCATTTTGCCCAAATGGGCTTTAAGGCAACCACCCTGACCTATGATCTGTTTGCTTGCAACCAGTTTATAAAAGAAACCCTGTGAGTTTCTGGACTCTTAACAGACCCTTGAGTCTTCTGTTCAGTGCTGCATTGATGTTTTGAGTTTGAAGTCACAGGGAAAGTAAAAGAATTGTAAAATTATCTGTGGGGGGGGGATAACAGAACTGCATAAAACTGAAAAGATCATGTAAAAAAATAAATGTCCAAGGAACTGAGAAAAGCAGTCAATAGTGTTTGAAATCTAGGTGAAAAATGAGGGATTCTCTTGAAACCAAAGCACAATCAGGCAGATGAACAAATATTTCAGCAATAAATGACAAAGAAATTGTTTGGTTTGCAAAAAAAACCTCACAAATAACTTGAGCTGATATACAAGACTGCAAAATAAAAGTGGTGTGGCTGTTTTAAGATGCACAATAAGAATTCCTTTGAAGAACAATGGGCTGCATGGTTGAGTTACCAGAGGAAAGACGTTACCACAAAAATGCCACACAGTATCCCACTTACAATACGTCAGGCAGTAGAGAGCCGAGTGTCAACATTTCTGGAATAAAGTTATTTGGATTGATAAGACCAAAATGTTTATTGAACAAGAAATCTGGTGGTCCACAGTTCTCTTCCTGATATCTTACCTCATTTATTTAGATTTTTTCCATGATTCCACATGATTCGGTGTGTTTGAGGTTCTGTCGTAAAAACTACCCAGATGTAAATAAACTCTCAGAGCTTACAAAGCATTGGAAGAGCAGTGGAGCAAAGTGACCTGATCTGATTTATCACATATTCTTTGTGTTTGTGTATAATGTCTGGACATTCCAGCTGAGGGAAGATAACGTGCCAGGGGCAGTCTGATACATTGGTCAATGTTCTGCTGGGATTCCTAAGAAACCTTGAAATTCTGCCATGCATGTGGGTGTTACATTGACATGAACCACATATCTAAGTATTTCTGTAGACGCTGGGCTGAATTTTATCAACAGTTCAAACTGTGTCGCTGGAGAGTTTTGTTAAGTTTTTATTCGCTTGGTGAAAATACACACACACACACACACCCACGCGCGCGCGCGCGCGCACACACACACACACACACACACACACACACACACACACACACACACACACACACACACACAAACATTTTCTGCTATTTGTCATCAAGCAATTCTTACATTGACACAGGCCAGAAATAATTACTTTACATTAATCAGAGGTGTTCCCTTTTGGTAAACTTAGTTTTCTCCGTAAACATAGGTCGACAGATGTATTTTATCCGGGACCTTGAAACTCAAGTTTGTATTGTAGCTTATGACATAAGAATAGAGAATATAATGTCCTGCGGTTTTTGGATGTGCCACAGGTACAAAACACTGGAATGAAATGGCTTAATTACCTCCTTCTTGTGTAGATAAGTTCTCCAAAGCCTTGCTAATGACCTAGTTATTCTATTCAGGTGTGGTGCAGCAGAGAGGCACATCTAAAAGTTACAGGGCAGCGGCCCTCCAGGACTGGAGTTTGACACCTGTGTGAAATTAAAATGTCTCAGCAAAATGTACCATTCACTATGCAGTACTGGAGACATCCTGGTGGGGTCGCTATGTCGGCACGCCGGGGCAAGGTCACACGGTGTACCGTTCTGCCGTACTCGCCCCTCAAGCTTTCTGCTGGAGCAGCCTCTTCCCTTCCTTCCCTCTCCACTTACTGCCGCACAGCCATGGCGGACAGCGCGAGCGAGAGCGACACCGACGGAGCGGGGAGCAGCTCGGCCACCCCGATGTCATCCTCCGCTTCAAATTCTGGGAAACCAAGTATAGTCATTTCACAGTTTCGCCTGGAGGAACTGACGAACCGTCTTGCATCGTTGCAGCAAGAGAACAAAGTTCTGAAAATTGAGCTTGAGACGTTTAAACTAAAGTGCAAAGCCCTGCAGGAGGAGAATCGGGACCTCCGCAAAGCTAGCGTCACCATTGTGAGTAACGTTAGCCAGCTAACTAGCTACACGCTGTTCTCATTCAACCAAGTATGTTGCATTTGTCAGTAAGTTAGCTGTGGCTAGTGGTATTTATTAAGTGGGGACTGGTCTTTACTAACAAATTTGGGGCGTTATGTGGTGATATTACTCAAAAATGAACACAACTCTTGGATGTTTTGCTAGCTTTGCTAATAGTTAGCTTGTTGCTAAGTAAGCCAGCGGGGTAGCGTTTGCCAGGTGGTTGGGCAATGACTGGCAGCTACTTTGCTTTGTTGTGCTTTGGCTTGCTACAAAGCGCCAGGACTAACATGTGCACCACACCTTGATGGTCTGTTAGCTGATTACTCGCAGTACTGTCACTACGTTATTACCAAGAAGGATACAGTAACTGAGTTAATAAATAGCCGTGTAGAAATGTTGGCACATGCTGACGCCTCGTATGTCTTCATGCTGGGTTAATCAGCCAAGCTTCGTAGATATGTGAAAGCGATCTGTCGGACGGGTGGGGGATATTTAGGCCAAACTTTACGACGTGGCGACATGCCACGCCATTAAAGTGGACAGGTCGACCTCCCTGCTCACCACAACAATTTCGGGAGTTGTGTGTAGCTAATATACGGGGCGACTCGGTCGTATTGAAAAGTTGACATATTGTTTCTGCTTGATGGAGCCCAGTTTAGCCAGGAGGACATTGAAGAAGAAATGGGAAATGAGACTGGCAAGGACAGACATATCATCACTCTGTAATGCTAGCTGCCGTGGCTGTCCCAACATACTTCTCCTTTGCCCTCTGTGCTGCAGTCTTCTTTTCATTAAAAAGTCGACCTCTATTGCAATACCTCTTGACTCCTTTGAGAAAAATATGTTCCCTCATTGACTTACAGACTTCCCTGCAGCCAGATTTGGTGGAGCATCTTTTTTTTTTTTTTTACAGACACATCTAATACATTTTTACACATACAGATTTATAGTAAAATAGATGGCTAAAATGTTGATATTTTTGATTGATTCGAGTCCTTCCTGACCAATGCATAATTTTCTCTTTTTTAGTACTGACCTTCCAATTTTTGTTGTATTTTTTTCTTCTTTATAGGGACTAAGACGCACAAAAGAAGTTCTGTTTTAGAGGTGATTTTGAATCAAACAGAAAATAATAAAAAACAATGCAAGACTACTTCCATTTAAATGGTAACGTGTAGGTTGATGTGTTTATAGTCCAAGAATGGTGGGAGTTGCTTGTGCTGATGCGTTTATTCAGAATGTTGCTTTAGTATTTGACCTGCTGACCCAAAAGCAAAAAGAGGGGCGTGTCATATGTTTTCTCATGCTACTCGTTTTTTGACAGAACTTATGTAAAAGCTCCTGATTCATTGAAATGTTTACATC
The DNA here is from genome assembly GCF_904066995.2 of Poecilia reticulata. Taxonomy (NCBI): domain Eukaryota; kingdom Metazoa; phylum Chordata; class Actinopteri; order Cyprinodontiformes; family Poeciliidae; genus Poecilia; species Poecilia reticulata. The sequence continues at coordinate 12,216,406 of NC_088844.1, read as the reverse complement.
ATGTTTTAGTTCTCTCCCTGGTTTAACGCACCTGGATCAAATGATGGCTGTTAGAAGGCCTAAGAAGAACATTGACATGCTGAAAAGGTTGTTACTACCAGCAGGGAGAGAACTAACGCATGCAGGATGCCATCCTCGAGGACTGACTTTGGGCACCCCTGGTTTACATGTTTCCTGCTCAAAAATCAACCTCGTCCCTTAAAGGGGTTTTGGTTAGCATAGCATTATAAATATCTGAAAGGAAGCTATCTGCTTCAAAGGCCGACATCGTCAGCGGAAGCAAGGTGTGAGTTTGTTTTGCAGAAAAGTGAACCCGGTGTGAAACCGGTCACGTCGCACTCAGGGCTTCAGCATACAAAAAACAAAACACATTTTTACCTACCTCTTTTATTTTGAAGTGTGAAAAGCCCTTTGGCAGCACATAGCACATGGATTTGTTTAAATGTCTAAAACCCTTAGCTATCCCATGATTTACTGAGGATTTCGTTCGTCAAATTTCTTAACCACATTATCCACTTTGCAGGAGTCTTAGCTTCCCGCATATATGGCTGTAGTCTTTGCTTTCTGCTGTTCCAATTTAATCAGGATAAAGATGAAAACATTATCCCATGCCAGGTTGCTGGAGTCTGTTTAACTGATGTTTCCTTTGGCACTGTCCCCATTTGTTTTATGTTGCACAGCAAGCAAGAGCCGAGCAGGAGGAAGAGTTTATCAGCAACACCTTGTTCAAGAAGATCCAAGCTCTCCAGAAGGAGAAGGAGACCTTGGCAGTCAACTATGAAAAGGAGGAAGAATTTCTGACGAATGAACTGTCGAGGAAACTTATGCAAGTGAGTGATTGGCTCAAGAGGGTTCATATTTTCTCTTAAATCTAATTTTTATGTTTGTTTGCAAACATCTTATTCAAACCCAGCCATGTTTCTGTGAGCTGACATTTAAATGCATTCATAAAGTCAGACGCACTTGGAGGAAGTCTGAATTAAATGAAGTGTAGGCTTCTCCTTCGGTGTTTGTGGAGGGTAACCATTGTTAAATAGTCACAAGTTATGGCTGTAGAGCTCTGGGTTGTAATCTTGAATAGTTTGTGTCTTCTCATATAAGAAGGTTCTGACAATATTTGTTGAGCTACTGCTGGAGGCAACACCTGGCGAAGAAGTAGACCCCATAATCACTTTCTATTAGTACTCGACACCGCCGCCTGGGATTCAGTTCCTGACCTTCTGACCTTTCCTCATATCTCCGCCCTTCTCTCTCTACCCAGTTCTTGCCCGTTTGCCGCATACGAAGGCTGCTTATGCCACCAAAATCTTCAAACAAATCAGCTACTGTTACACCTTTACCTGGAAATTAGAATGACTTTAATTATGTTATAAGGTACTTGCTGTGACAGAATAATAAGTTGCAGTTCAATTGCTAAAAATCACTACTTCTTTGTGACCAGATCAAAGGTTAAAGTTGGTGTTACTTCTTACAGATGCTATTTTAACATCTTACAGTTTTGTCCATTTGCCCTAATTTCAAACCAAACTTAACATTGATATTTTGTACATTTTAAAAACTTGCATTTGAAGAATTTCAGACTCACAATGGATGGAAACATTTTAATTCTCAGTCCCAGTGGTGACATTGTTTCTGATCTGGTTTTCTCTTATTCAGGAGCAAACCAACAACCGATTGGAATATGATAGCTCTGCAACGTCTCGCTGAAATGAAACCAAACAAGCAAATGTTCAGAGTCAAACGTAGGAGATAAAAAATATACTTTAAAGTCTTAGCCTGGTTGGACAGCAGACTATCTCCAACTTTGAATTTAAGCCTTCCCTGTGTGTTGACAAAGTCTTTATAGAAACAGCTAAATGTGGTGTTTGGTTGCTACGGGGTAAATAAAATGTCCTTTGAAGAGTGAGAACAGAGAAATCTGTAGCTGCAGACTACTGCAGGAGGGAGGATGCATTGCTGAAGCCAAAATAGCCTGCAAGTTGTTTAAAAATGACTGCTCTGGCTTTGCCACAATTTACTAAATATCTCTATTCACATGGATACTGTGGACTGAGAGCTAATTATGTGTGATTTTAGCTTATTGGTAGCATCCACAATGTTGGAAACATTTCCACCAATCAGCAAGTATCAAAATAAAAATGCTTCCTCCCACCCCCTCTTTCCAGTATTTCCCATTAAGTGAATTTAAATTCTTTTTCCATATTGGTTAGTGAGTTATGTAATTCATAACAGAGATGCTCTGATCTGCTCTGCTGGGCCGCACCCTGGTTTTTGTTTTTAATTCATGAGCCCAAAGTTCTGTGGTTGCCATGTAATTTTTTCCTGTCTGTCTCTCCGGGAAGTTTGTCCCCAAATTCAATACAAAATTTAGTTTTACTCCAAGTATGTAAGCCAAATTTATAAATCTTTATTCAGGCTGCTGCTCTAGCTCATATTTTTTTGTTTTTGTACATTGCATGTATTTTGTTCACCCCCTTTTCCCTTTGTCTGCCTTTCTGTCATAGCTCCAACATGAGAAGGCGGAGCTGGAGCAGCACTTGGAGCAGGAGCAGGAGTTCCAGGTCAACAAGTTAATGAAAAAGATTAAGAAAATGGAGAATGAAACCATCTCGAAGCAGCTAACCCTGGAACAGGTAGGCTTGTTCTTGAAGACAAAAGCATCTATAAGCAGCCTGTCAGCTCAGCTACAGTTTTAATGTCTACATCTTTTCCTTTTTCTTCTTTACATGTTTTTATTTGTGACAGCAACAGGCTCTCCCAGCAGGGAATGAACTTTACTGCAGCAGTCTTTTTTTTTATTTTTTATCTGTATTTACAGAAAAAAAAGATTCAAGATTAATCGGGATTATCCTCTGCAGAATCTTTTCTTTTATTCATAAATTTGGGTTAATGATCTGAATCTTATTTTATCTTTTTTATCATTCTCATAAGATATAGATTGTTTGCCTTCAGCATTATTTTAGAATATGGCTGCAAGAAGAAAAATATGCTTTAGCTCTCAGTTGAAGGACTTTCCCTGCTATTCTCTGTTGCCATGAAGCTGCCTGCTGCCCTCATCACTGCCTGTATAACAGGAGAACCATCACCATGTAGTTCAGCTCCTACAATGTGACCATATTGCATCAGCATGGCATTAGCATGCTGGGCAATTTTTGAGAGAGTATATGATTTTTGTCAGATTCTGAAATTTACACACTCTTAAGATTACAGTTTAGGAAAACCCAGATGAGCATGCAGCAGGTTTCTGCGTTTCTGTTTATTTAATTCCCAGTAGTTTTGCTGGTAAGGCGATGGATCAGCGTCCTGGACATTAGCATATTTTGTTGCAAAATGTAAATTTCAGCCCTAGAATGGTGTGAAAATGCCAGTTAAAAGCTTGAGGGTGTCATCACTCTGTAAAATCAGGTGTGTGCTAATAAGGGTTAAAAAGGCTTCTCAGAGAAGAGGAAGTCATTACTCCTACAGGAACATAAACAGCTAGATTAGTTTGTAAATTACCTCAACGACGCATACCTTCATTTTGTAGACATGGGATCTGATGAGACTAAAATTGTAGTGTTTGAAGAGCCTGGCCATGACAATAAGCATACCTGGATTCAACTGAATATATGGGGAAAACACATACTCTGTGTTTTGATCAATTAATCAGCAGCCTGAGAGTCAGGCGACGGGTTTTGGGGTTTTTTGTGTACTGCACTGTTAATTCGGCTTGCTTTACTCTCTGAGGACGTGCTGACAGGTCCGTCAGATTTCGTCCACACAACAAACCAAAAGGTCTGTTTTTGTATAATGTGAGGTAAATACTTTCCAGTCCTGAAACCTGAAGTTGGTTTCTATTTTCATGAATCTCGCTGTGAATGCTCCAATCAAACCAGCAGACTATCGTATTACTCTTGTCTTCGATTCCTTGATGCAGATCAGTCTCCTCTTCCTCTTCTTCATCCTCCCCAGGGAACGATATGCCAGAGCTTTTCTTTTACAGACTGTCAGGTACACACTGTGGCCAAAAAAACAAAAACACAGTCCATCCCTTCAATCTTGCAGCAGTCGGCATCACCCAGGGTGGATTTGATTTGGGATTTCAATACTTGACTCCCCACCCCAAAGGTGTGTGTGTATGGCTTATGTGCCAAGAATCTGAACATGGAGGACATTTATGGCACTGGCAAATTTTTTGACATGTTTGTGCTCTTAAATGTGTGAAGGGCCAAAATACGGTGGTTCTTTATGGAACAGGCTTATCAGGATGTAGTTTTTGGGTTCAAGTTACATATTTTTTTGTGTGTTCGCTTCACAACAGCAGAGGTTTTTCTGTCTCTGAATGCCATTTCTTTGCCTTTTCTGGTTCCCAGTTGAGGAGGGAGAAGATTGACCTTGAGAACACATTAGAGCAAGAACAGGAAGCCCTCGTCAACAGGCTGTGGAAGCGCATGGACAAACTGGAGGCGGAGAAAAGGTAGAAAACGGCAGTCTCTCTTTGTGTAAACAGAATTGTTGAGATAACTACTTCAAGATGAACGTTTTATTGTCATGTGAGGAATGGTCCTAATTTATGAAACCAAGGCTGGAGCACATTTTACCTGACATGTTTCTTCCATACACAGGACATTTCCGTACTGGAACTTTTTGTTCTCTGCACTTCAGAACTGTGTGTCTCCTAAAAAAATGCGAATGTGGTTTTTATCTAGATTAGGTTTATCGTGTGATTAAAATACTGTTTATATTTGTTCATTTTAATTTTACAGCAAAGGGAACTTTATTTTATTTGGAAGCAAAAGCCACACTGTCGATTATTTAGATTGTAAAATATAACATTAAAATTTTGTGTTAATGTTATATTAACTTGAACTGTTTTTATTAGTAGAAATGTAATTTTAAATCTATTTTACATTTGCAAGCCCTTGTTTTCTGAAAGTAGGTCCACTTAATGTCAATGGGCAGAGTTGCTCTAATTAAAATTAAAGTCTTAAAACAAAAGAACAAATATTTTTAGGCAATTTATGATCAGACGTCAATAGAGAGCACATTTGTGTAAAGTCCTTTTCTATTCATATGTTCTGTAAAAGTTGCTTAAGCTAAATATTTGGTTTTTTTGTGCGTTTTTATTAAAGCATCTGTTTCTTAATCAAAGTTGTATCTTTCTTTTAAACTAGAATTCTTCAGGAAAAGTTGGACCAGCCCGTATCAGCTCCTCCATCTCCCAGAGACGTTTCCATGGAAATAGACTCACCGGAGAACATGATGCGGCATATCCGCTTCCTGAAGAACGAGGTGGAGAGACTCAAGAAAAGCCTGCGCACCACAGAGCTGCAGCGTAAGTTTTCACTCTCCTCCACCACATGATCCAAGGTGTGTAAGTCGGCCTTTCTTGATAATTTAATGATGACTAGTAAAACTGACTCATGTGAACGAAGGTGGAGAGTTTGTTCTGCCCCGTTTTATCTCCCTGACCTCTTCATGACCTCGATCTTCTCTGGATGCAAGAAACCAGTGTTGTGACTGAAAGTCTACAAAACTGACCTAATCAGTTTTTTAAATGGGGTTTATCTCTGGTCTTTATTTTAAAAAGGTAACCAGTGTTTTGTCTTCACTTTATTATTATAACCTTATCAAAAAGCACACATTTCAAAATGTTGTCGCTATGAAAACAGTTAAAATAAATGACTAAGGTAAACAAAAAGTGGTCTCTCTCTCTCTAGAGATTGTTTTTAGAAAAAGTTTCAAAGATGTTTTTATCTGTACTGTTTCCATATCCCACAGTCAGCATTTTTGCTTTCCCAACTCTAGCTGTTGGCAAACTTTTAGAAAAGTCCCACAGTAAGTGAGGAAGTTTGAATCACCAGAGATTGCTGCGATAGATTTGGAAATCGTTTCATGGCCGGGTGACGACAAAGCCGATGCAATGATTGTGACAGCTGATCGACTTATGCATCTACATTATCTGTACATTTTTTGAATGTAAATATTTAACTCAGACATTTGTTTTCAGTGGACCATAGTTAAAGTTTTATTATATTATAGTCTAAAGTACTGGAATCTCTTCTCTATTGTTACAGTGGATAGTTTGAATAATAATCTGTTCAAGGTTATCCATGTCTTTAATGGTATTGTATAATGTACGCCTTTGCAGCCATGCAGACGATAAAGGATTGATAGATTATTTAAAAAATGCACTAATCAGAATTGCAAAGTCTTTTTTTTAACTCTAGTTTTTTTTTTTGTTTCACAAGCAGATACTGTTTGTTTTTTACTATTCATCTTTCATCTTAAGGAGCAACATTTTAAGCAAAGATAAATGCTCCATAAAATAGTTGTGGGTCTTTTTTTTTTTTACACAGGAAGCAGAGGCGACATCATACCACATGTGTGGGGGGGAAAAAAACACTGTAGAATTGCTGAACTCTGAATCATTAGTAAAACAGACTGGACGCAAAGTAGACTTTGGATTTTATCTTTCTGCTTTTTTCACCACTAGGGGGAGATATAATGCTAAATATTTAAACAAACTTGGTGAAAGACACTCGCAAGACTGCTATGGCATTCCATAGCAGTCTTGTTATCCAAGACTAGCATTGGCCCACTTTGTAGGGAAAACAAAAACATTGTAATGCACAAACTGGGTTATTGTGTGAGATTACTGGAACACGATGTGCCATTGTTCGGGTATCTCTGTTTCTGTGTGCTACTGATTCGCCTAGCTGAATATTGCTTCAGGTGTTCTTTATTTTACAACCCTGTATTATATCTGTGATAAAGCTGGCAAAAAAAATCCCATGTTTTTTTTTTCTGTCTAGACACAGAGAAGCGTGCGCAGTACATAGAGGAGGAGCGGCAGATGAGGGAGGAGAACATTCGGTTGCAGAGAAAGCTTCAGAGGGAAATGGAGCGCAGGGAAGCGCTGTGCCGGCAGCTGTCGGAGAGCGAGTCCAGTCTGGAGATGGATGATGAGAGGTAAAGGTTACTCTGGGTCAGAGTAATTCTGACTTTTACTGGTGTACAAAATTATATCCACCAGTTAGATCAGTGGATAAAAGTCAGATATTCTTCATTAGAGTCTTGACCAAAGTTTTGAACGCATTAAACCTGTTGGCGTTCAGTTTGAACGTTGTAAATTAAACAATGGGTCATTAAACCTCCTGGTTTGAAGAGATTGAAAACCAAAACAATGATGAATAACAATGCAAGGCTGCTGTTCAGATTACAACTTGGCACCAAACACTTGAATTTGGCTTTGACCCGTTTTAAGGTGGAACCTGTACAGTTCCTTGCAGAAGACCAAACCTGTCTTGTTGCAGTTTGATGCTGAAAAGTTCAGAGAATTTTAACAGGATTTTATGTGATTAACACAAAATGGTGCATAATTGTAAAGTGGGAGAAAAACATGCAATGCTTTTCATAAATACAATCATGAAAGCTGTGACATGAAAATGTTTTTAACTATCTCGATTGAATGTGAGTATTCATTCACTTTTTTTCATGATTAATTATGTTGAAACCTCAGAGAGACAACCATGAACCCAGTGGTCACTTAGCCAGAGCACCAGTGTTTGTTTTTCAGAGATAAAACCACCCAGGAGGTGAGCCATTGCTAATTGACTCCACCAAAAGGCCTTTATGTAAGAGTGGCCAGATGGACATGTTGAGGTAGTGTCCCTTCAGTAAAGTGTAGGGATGTTTTTCTGTGACAGAAACTGGGAGACTGGTCCAGCCAATCCAACCTGAATAAACTGAAGAGGTAAATGTTGGGGTTTTCATCATCCTCATCAACTGTAATCAACACCGCTGTAATATAAAACGACTATTTTTTTTTTTTATTGTTGCTGAGCCATTGTAACTCTGCCAGGACTTTTAGTGTTGTAGTCTACCTGGAACCTGAATAATGAGCCGTCTCTAAGGTTTTCTATTAGATTGGCCCATATTTAGCTCCTGCCACCTCCTTTGTGTTGCTCTATTTCCTAAAACCCTAATAAAAAACTTTGCTACTAACTTGACCTTTGAAGAAGTTGAGGGTATTTATACTTTTGTAAGGTGCTGCATCTCATTTTGTGTTTTAGGGGGGTTTCTTTTCCTTAAGCAAAGCGAGAACAAGACAGAACGCAGCAAATCATTCCAGCCACATCAAAGCTTACATATTGCACTTCTCAAGCAGCTTTTCTGAATTGTTGATGCCTCTGACATTCTTTTAAATAAAACACACAGGTTGTACTCGCACTGCAAAAGCACAACATCTTGCCAAGTATTTTGGTCAACTTTCTAGTACAAATTTCTTTGTGAACTTGAAATAAGACAAAACTAATTTATATCTTGGTAGCAATATATAGCAGCTTGTTTTAAGTCAATAATTAAATATTGATTAAAAAAATATTAGTTTCACTGACATTTTTTCACTTGTAAGAAAACATTAAACTGATGCAAGTCCAAAAAACATCTGCCAGTGGAACTAGTAATTTTTTTTGTGAAACTATTTGAAGGGCTGTGCATAAGACTGACATGACTGTCATAAACATTACATAACTGTCATGAACTGTCATGGAGGAGTCTTCATGAATGGTTGACTGTTGTCATGAAGTGTCCTTTGGTAAATGACACATTTTAATGCACATTTCAATTAGAATTAAAATGCATTACAAGTGTCAATTTTGCATTATTTGGTAAATGACACTTTTAAAGCAAAGTTGCATTAAAACTCACTTTAAAAGTCAATTAGTTGTCAACTTTGCATTTAAAAAGTGACTGACTTGAAACAAGCTATATCTTGCAGAACAGTTCCTTGTAAGTTTGTTTTTGTCCTATTTCAAGTGTCTGTAGATGTTTGCACTAGGCACTAAACCAAAACATGTGGACTCCAGGTGATTTCCTGCTTTGTTTATAAGTCTACAATATCTGATTGTCAAACTCATTGGGGCTTTAAGGGATTGTTAGCTGTTGGCATGCTAATACAATGACCACAAACTATGCACAAGTCCTTTACACACACACACAAAAAAAAAACATTTACTGGTTCTTTGGCAAAAATGCTACAATATCCAGGACCATGTTGCCTGCCATTTGTGCAGATACTGGAAAAACATTGTGCAGAGTTAAAAATAACACCAAACAATGCAATATTAGATTTTCCTGGCTTCAGGTGTCTGCTGGGTGTTTGAGTTTTAGGGCGCGGCACATCTTTGACACCACAGGGTGTGGAGAACGCACACGATATCATGATACTGACTGAAAGTAAACCAAATGATTCTAGGTCATTGGCTGTCTATTTTATGATTGGGAGCTGTAACATAAGATAGGAAAAACCAATCACATCCTTCTGTATTAAGAATACATCCAAATGGACAGACTTAGACTGGATTTATATTGAAAAATAAATGGGAACCTGTATGTTTATTGTAGCTTGGAAATGCTACACCCATATCACAATGAACAGCTACAATCTGTCTGTCTTCAGACTGACTTAAATGTGATCTTCCTGTTTACCTGCACAATAAAAAAAAAATTCTGTAAAAAAAACAGGAAAATGTCCTGGTAATTTTCTGCCAGTACATTTTCCTGTTTTTTTTTTTTTTACGGAATTTCCGACAGTTTTTCCCGTAATTTAACAGTTCTTATATGTTAAATTTTAAACACAGAAAACTTAAATTACGGGGGAAAAAACTGTTATAATTACGGAAAAATTGTGCCGGAAATTCCGTAAAAAAGCAGGAAAATGTACTGGCAGAAAATTACCAGGACATTTTCCTGTTTTTTTTACGGAAAAATATGAAATGCTGTTAAATTACGGGAAACTTCTGATGGAAATTCTGTGAAAAATAAAAAAAGTAAAACTAAAAATATCCTGGCAGAAAGTTACCAGGACATTTTATTTATTTATTTCAGAATTTTCATCTTATTTTCCATAATTTAACAGTTTGTCAATTTACCAATATTTTGTTAACCCAAAACTGAAATTCTCTGTCTTTTTACTGTCTTATGTGATATATTCACAAACCTTTTTAAAAGCCTTGGACATTTCCAAATACTTTTGTCTTCCAAACCATTGAATTTTGAAACAAAAATAAATTCTAAGTCCGCAGGAAATCTAGTTGTAGAACACAAAACACTTAGTTTGATCATGCAAAGTGATATAAAAATGAAACCGTTCTACAAACAATTTGCAGACTTTATTTTGAAATTTAAGATCATGAATTGACATGTCATCTAGTCTAACCTTTGCTATTATATATTAAACATAGTCTTGAGCTTGCTAATGTTTATCTTCTTTACATCACAACTAATTAATTGCATTTTACTGTACAAATTTTCAACATACAGTACAAACCGAAAGTTTGGACACACCTACTCATTCAATTGAATTCAAGACTGCTTAACTTTGTAAAGCAATCTTGACTCTAGTCTTTGAAGTCAAATAATTTTGTTAGGTTATTACTATAAGATGGGACATACAAAAAATTGCTTTGGAACATGAAAATCATAGTTGTAAACAGGACCAACATACTTCAAAATAAATGCCAAAAGTCAACCACTATTTTTTTATGAAATACAGGTATAAATGTTTAGTTAAAAATCAAATGCTACATAAACCCAGCCTAATGCCAACGACGGTGGAAGACACTGGATTCATGAGTGTGTGCTCTCATAACCTCTAGTCGCTGTGAACATAAAACAAAACAGTCCATTTTATGTTCTGCAAAAAAAAGTTAATCCAACTCTTAGGTCCAGTTACCAAGAGCTTGAAATGTTCTTGTGATTCGTAAAGGTTCTTGGTGCACCAGGTTTGATGAGATGATCAATCACGTTTAAACTTCAAAAGACTCAAATTTTTCATGGATTCCCAGTCATTCAGTTCATTAAGGGACTTGAACCATCTGGGTGGAATGCAAAGCTGCTTCTTCACCTTCGTCTGCGTCATGTCAGTCGACCTCGTTCAGGGTTTGAGTCCAGAAAAACTAAACGAAGAGAATGAATACTCAAGTTTAACACAGAAACACTTCATGTTATAAACTTATTTTACAAAATTACATTACAGCAGCACATCACCTTGCTCATCAGCGTCTCACCAATTGCTAATAGCTCTTTCAGAAACAACAACATTGAGTAATTTTGATGAATTCTGACATGGGTTTCCTCCGCAGGGTGGCTGGGCTCTCCCTTAGAGATAAGGTGAGAAGCTCTGTTATCCGGGAGGGACTGAGTAGAGCCGCTGCTCCTCCACGTTGAGAGGAGCCAGTTGAGGTGGCTCGGGCATCTGGCCCGATTAACCAGAGACAGGAGGACAGTCTTAGCGCTGTCAATCAACTTACCATTACAGGAAAACCGTTTATTCACTGTCATCGGTGTCCATGCAAACTAGCCTCAACATTCATGACGGGTTCTGTTAGCTGCAGCGTAGCCAAACGCAAGAGATAGGGGAGAAGTGGGATGAGCAGCACCACAAGAGTTTGTGATTGACACGCTAAGACCTGCCTCATGGCTCCGACTGTTTGAATCCAGTTAGCACTGGCTAACAGAAGAGCTAAAATTTTTTCACAGATTATCTCATGTAATATCACAATGCTGCCAAATATGGCAGCATTGAAGCTGCCATATTTGTGGCAGCTTCAACAAATATGTAAAAAAAATGTATCATAAGTTACATAGTGCTGCATTAGACATTATTAGAAAGACACATAAAACATTGTCTATGTTACTGTATTGTAGAAAACACCACACATTTCTTAATTTAAACTAAAGGTTTAGTAAAACAAAAACACATGTACACACCTATTATAAAGATGCCTAGTTGTTTGCCAGGAAAAGTTCAGGAGTGTCTGGACGTAGCTGTTCAGGAGAGAAAACAAAATAACTATATAAGGAGAAAGAAATGTAAACACCAAAACATGCAAGTCTTCCAATAATTAAATCAATCATTTGTTTTTTTTTAACAATAAAATGAAATCATTTGTTCTGACAACAAATTTAGAACAGTATTATTTATATAGTTTTTAAGCTAAACTACAATAACCAATAATGAGTTTGCAAGCAGGCATTTCAGTAAAAACTCCCAATTGGAAGAATTTTTTTTGCAAACGTCACTTTTTTACTCTCAGTGACGTTTTTTCCCATTTCAGAAACAGCAAAATTAACTATCTGTATGTACAATCCACTGACGTACAATTTATATGAGGCAAGAAGCTTCTGACCCACTGTAACAGTTTATCAACATAACCTAATCTCAACATGCCTGATTAGAGCACCGAACATGCAACAAATTTAACGCTGACTGGAACACGAGCCGTCCCCAACTCTGTCTTACCGTCGTCCCCTGGTCTGACGGTTTCCTTCCGCCCCCAGTTTATGTTCGTTTGTCGTTCGACCCCACCATAATCCCCACCACCACCTCTAACTACCCCCCACTCCAGGAGACATTTCCCATATTCTAAAACCCCAAACTTGACATGGAAAGTATATTTACCAAAGTTTAACGACCACCTGCTTTTATGTTAACAACCGGGACATCAAATCATGTTTAGAAAATAAGACAACTGCAGATTGACATTTTTAAAAAACAGGATTGAGACATAAGTAGCAGGACGCCATGAACGGTTAGCTTTTACGCGCCCAGTTCAGTTTGATTTGAAAAAACGGACGATACGAGTTCGGTAAAATAAAAAAATAATAGTAATACAGCAGTCGCCGCGTTTTACTTTTACAATTCACAAGCAAACACAGCATTTAAAAAGTAATATATACGTTTTTTGGAAAAAACAAAAAAAAAACTGTAAAAGTTTGCAATTATAGACTGTGCCAGGACTCTCACAAAGTCAACTACACATATTTCAAAACCTTATTCACAGAAAAGAATGTGTTCTTGCTTACTTTACTTTACCACGGAGGTGCCAGAAAGGTAACGCCAGCTCTTGATCCAACCGAAGTCCAAAAGATATATCTTCCAGGGTCCGGCTAGCGAACTTGAAATGTCGTCTGACCAGTTGTCGCGCTTTGCGGGGGTTCTTGTTCCCATGATGCAATGCGTAAAATTGAAAATATAGTACAAATACCTGTAAAACTAAAAACGGAAAAATTCCTTCAAATTTCTACAGTATATTTACCCGTTTTTTTAGTTGTTTGTTTACAGTGTGTCATACCACTAATCTAACTCCAGTTTCTCTATTTGACTTTCTGCCTTTATGAATCGGTCAGTTTATGCGTTTATGTTTTTTCGCAGGTTTTCATAAGGTTGTCTGATTGTTCTCAGGTACTTTAATGAGATGTCTGCACAAGGCCTGCGAGCGAGGACCGTGTCCAGCCCCATCCCCTACACTCCTTCTCCCAGCTCCAGTCGACCCATATCACCTGGTGAAGACAAAACATCAATAAAAAGCACCTTTGATGTCAATTATTGTGACTTTTATCTTTGATCCAAGTTTTATCTTTGTGACAAAGGTTGTATGGTAATTGTTCTGTGTCTAACCTGGTGCAAACATTCATAAACAAGGTATTATAATGTTTGATACAACAGGAGCTGCTCTGCTCAAAAATCCTATCTGATCTTCATCTGACTGAAGATACATCCTCAAGGGCTTCTGGACTAGAAAACCTATTTTTAATTTTATATCTTTAATATCTTTCAAATGCATTACTGAACCCGGTTTGAGTATAGTTTAAACTAAGGATAGCTATATTTACTAGCAAAAATTGCAATAAAACCAAAACGGTTTGAACACACAACCCTTCATTGAAAAATTTGGCAGGGTTTGACAAAGCAGAGTCGAGTGTAGTCAAGTGATTTAGTGCTACATTTTGCCAACTGTATTCCATAGGTATTAGTGTTGCTTTTGACAGTTCTCAAAGTGGAGTTTAGGTCACCAGTCATACATGGTGCACAGCATTCCTGCTGAATTTATAGCTTTTGTCTTGCACAACTCCATCGGGTTGGAATTGTGACATTGGAATCTGGTACCAACCATCAGCATTTGTTGAAAGGTCAAATTTACGACTTGGTGTTGCTCACACAGTAAAGATGTCTTCAGCGTGTCTTTACTTTCAGTAATCTGTAATTCAGATTTTGCGAAAGATTGGAGCCAGGAAAAGAAATTAACAGCAGAAAACCATCTCTGTTTGGTGCTGCTTACTACAATTTGACTAACTTTAACGTCTTTGCAGCAAACACACAGCAAAAAAATGTGAAACGAAGCAAGAATGTTGAATTAAATAATTTTAACCCATGCAGCTATTCATTTCATTCATTCATTTAAATATCGCTCCCAATGGGTGATTACTCTAAATTTCACTCCACCTTCTCTTCCAGGGCTCTCGTATGGGACTCACACAGTCGGCTTCACCCCTCCAGCAACGCTGTCCAGAGCTGCCATTTCCCACTACAACACCCCCGCCCTGCACATCCACGGAAGCTCCTCTCATGCCGTAGCAGTAAGTGACATCCACAAGTTATTGTCCCCAACTCTTTAAAATATTGGTGGAGCTCTTGGGGAGAGTGTTGACCTCCAGTCTTAAAGGGCCAGTCTGCTTTGTATGTTTCTGCTCCAACACAGCAGATTCAAAAGGTTGAATGATCTCCTCAGCATGTCATCAGATTTTATAGCAACCTGCTAATGGCTCATTCATTGATTCAAGTTTGTTGAGCTGCAAAAGCAAACATGACATCAGTCCTGAAATGCTGACTTTGTTTTACTCTGGTTTACAGTTTACAGATGTGGATAATAAAAAATAGAAAGCAACAGTAAACAAAAATCAACATGTACACTTTTTAGATCACAAAAATATCCCATTACAGCAGGTTTAAAATAGTACTTATGTACATTCAGTTAACATATGTTTAGATGGCAAAATATAAATTCTAGTTTAACTTCCAGAGTTATTTAAATTAGGGATGCACCGATTGCAGCTTTCAGGCCGATTGTCGATTACCAATCTTTTAAAAAGCCTGACCTGCCGATTACGATTTTGGCCAATACCAATTTTCTTTTGTCTGAAATTTTGCTCAATATACAGTAGCAAGAAAGTTGCTGAATTGGCAAAAGTGGGGAAGCTATTGTTAATTGTAAATATGCAGACATTACCCAAACCATCATTCTTTTTTACTTGACAAATTTATTTATTTTCTGTGAAGACAAAAAAATGCCGGAGTCCATGTAGTTCAGGTAACTTGGAATAGAAATTGCCTAATATTTTGTATATTCTTCCATTTATTTCTTAAAAACATTTTATATTGTCCTTTTAGAGGTTTATTTTTTTAAATGCAAAGAAATGACAGCTTGTAATTTGTCATTACCAGCTGCCCATGGCCTAATTTCAGTCTTCGACTGAGATTGACCCTATTGAGCGCTAATGTGCTCTTGGGGTTTATGCATCTAATGTTTGAGTACTGAAGTATCTCCTCGAGGAGTTGAGTAATTGATGTGGACCACCATCTCCAAAAGCTCAGCCAGGGAGTATAAATGGCGCCTTTCAGATGCAAAGCATTTGTCTGTAAAAACCATTTTAAATAAAGGGCCTCTGGTGCTGCAATATTCTTGATTTTTGAACAAAGGTTGTCACAAACCTCAGCAGATTGTTTTAATGCTTGTTAAATCATGTTACTAGTAGCAAGACCTCAAGCTATACAATTTTTATTTGGAACAATGACTGTAAAGGTATTTTCTGCCTCTCAGCTATAGTTTACAGGCAGGAGGTTTTCACATGCAGATGTTTTGAATAGACATAATTGCAGCCTCAGTTCTGGCATAAAGTAGCGCCACCCTCTGTCAGGAACGCCCCACTTTTCATATAGTTCTGCAATCAAATATTTCAAACTAAAACCTGGCAGAGAAAACTCTTGGTTTTGGTTCTACTATGGCTGCACTCTGTCACTGATATGGGTTGTACTTTCTGCAGCTCATAAATGATCTAAAGTCAAGTTGACTGCATGTTCATGTTTTCAATAAGTTGATAGCGAAATGAGCCGTTTACATAACTGTTTATGACTCGGTTGATGTTTTAATGAGCTGGTTATTGCAAGTGTTTGTTCTGGGGAAGCAACAATCCCTTATCAGCTATTGTATCTTTATATTCTGTCATGATTGCAATATGTTAACACTGTTGGTCTTAAGCTCCGGCTTAAATGTTGTTCATACTATGATGACTGAGAGTCCCATGATGAGCAATGTAGGAACAACTCTGGTCACATTTCCACTTTTTGGCTTCTCTTTGAAAGGATTTTGAACTGTAAAAGTGTAACTTTTTAAAATCTTTCTACATATTGACTCCATTTATCAACTCATACCTATGTTGGCCACAATATTATTAGCTTTCAGTAATATTTTGTCTCGTCTGTTTGTTCAAACATAACTCCTATTTATTTTCTTTCTTTCTCAGAGGCCCTCCCCAAGAAGAAGCACCAGTCCCGACAAATTCAAACGTCCAACACCACCGCCCTCTCCCAACACGCACTCAGGGGCCCAGCAGGCTCAACCGCCGCTCCCCCCTCCAGCCCAGCCCATGGTCCAGTCCATGTCCTCCCCAGCAGCCATGTCACAGCACGCAGCGACGGCACCACCACAACAGCCTCCCTCCCAGCCTTAACGCCACACATACACACACACGCGCGCGCACACACACAAAGTCTCTTTGTCTCTGCGCATGACTGCGCATTGAATGCCACGATGCTACCGCTGCAACTTCCATCATTACCAGCTCTGGAAGTGAAGTTTCTTACTCTTAACAAAAGTCCACAAGACGCAGCTTCAGATGTTTCGGAGGGAAAAGGAAACAAGAAGGCAAACTCGGCCTCGGTGACGGCAGCGGCCTGCCAAACCCACATGTGGCGTTACTTAGCTACTCTCAAAAGGAATGGATGCATTTCAGAATAAGAGCTTCTGGGATTTGTAGGATAATTGTTCCACCCTCTGTCTCGTACCTGTTATGTTCTTTGTTTGGGACTCTAGCTGGTTGGAGTTGTTGTGGCGCTTCTAAGATAGCACAAACGGCACAGTTAGTGTGTTTCATGGTGGTGTTTTATTATAGGTTGGATGTTTGGATCAGTGGATGTACAGCTAGAGAACTGGATGGATTGATAGATGGTTTTTTTTTTTCATGCCTATAATACGACATGGCAGTAATTTCCTGCACTCCAGTTCTCCCCTGTTGTCTTCTAAGCCGTGTCATCATGACTCCAAGTTAATTGTGGCTTTGATTAGGTCCTCAAAGTGTTGTGAAAGGATGTTCTCCGTTAACAGGGCATTGGATCAAAAGAGAGCCTGCAACGCAGTTATTTTAGTTCCCGAAAGCCTTGAATTTAAAATGAAAGTTTAAAAAGAAAAAAAGCATCCATGAAGATGGACACTGGTACATAAACCAGAGATAAATGTCACCAAATATAGTCCAAGGTGTTACAGCTTAGTCATGTACTCAGTCTTCTCTCTGATCTCTCTAGCTGGTGTATTTCTGAAAGCTTCTATCATCCTAATGGATATTTCTCATCAGAAAAAAAAAGAAAAAAAAGCATAAGTCTCTTTACACTAAATATACATACTGCTAAAGCATTCTGACTGAATGGTACTGTTGACTAAATTTCTATGTATGATTAAAGCTCTTGACATGACGACACCTGCTTTGTCAGTTTTATGGGCAATTGCTTCTCGTTTGTAATCCTGTGAGGGTTTAAAAAGCAACCCGCTTACAGCCGTCTGTTATGAGTTTTCCTAGGCAAAAATCCTTTTTTTTTTTTTTTTTTTTTTTTTATGCACATATTTATCAGATCACTGTGTATTTAGCCTGCCTGTAATGTTTCTTTGTGGAAGTTATCATATCTTACATTCTAACAGTAATTGATGGAGAATGTTTGTGCCTTAAATAAATCTGCACCATCTAAAAGCCCAATGTGATGCTGTACAAAGACAATGCTTCTGATGAGGGGATTCTTGGTAAATGTCCAGCGCTGTATGACAGGTGAGTCTGTTTTAGAGCCTAGTGCCGTTATGGTTCGGTAACATTAAAACAGCTTTTACTTTGCAAGTTGTGTGTAAATTTCAAATTTTGTTCATTGAAGTCTTATTGGTCTGACAGGATTCCTGCAGGGTCTTTAAAAAGTCTTCAGTTTAAACGGCTCAAAACATCTCTGATGCATCCATATTTTCAACAACAGCTTTAAATTACGTTTGGTTTCATTATAAATTTGGACACATCTTCACTCGCGTTTCTTTCTTGGACTTTGTCAACTTTTTTTTTTTTTTTCGCTGCTGCTATGTTAAAATTTCTTTTGACGATGTCCGAAAATGAAGGGATAGGAAAAAATAATAAATACAACTGACATTGGTAATATCTTGAGGGTTACTTTAATTTGCTTGCCATTAATGCTCATTCATAAAACCATAAGCAGCCCAAAGATCCACATATGTTTGACAACACATCTGCTTAAATGTCTTGCTCTAAAAGATTTGAATAAAATACTTCAGTTTGGTTTATAGCTAGTTAAAACCTGAATTCAGTTCCTTATCATAAAACATCCAATAAAAAAAGATTGCTTGGAACAAAAATTTTGACCTACAAAAAAAAAATAGCTTGTAGTATATGCACTTATGATCAGGTTCCAAGTCCTGCTGGAAAATGGGAAAGCATATTTGTAAAGCTTGGCTGTGAAGGAAGCATGACATGTTCTTACATTTACCAGGTAGACAGGACTACTGAGGTAGAACGTGATAAAATTATGGACCGACAGCAGCAGGGGACGTGACCCAAACTCATTTCAGAAACTTTCCATTTGCATTCTGTGGCTCTACACTCTGGGACCTCCTTGAAAGGCAGAATTGAATTTAAAAATAGGACTTTGGACCAAGGGGCTTCAGTCCAGTTCTCCTTACCTTAGATAAAATACTTCTTACATTTTCTCTGGTTGAGAGTTCGATTAACTCAATGAATTATTTGTATCCCATGTTCTGGGTGCATCTGTGTCTGGTGGCTCTTAAAGCACAGACCCTAGCTGTGGCCTGCATCTGGTCAATCTTCTCTCAAATTTTTGAAAGGACTTTGCTTCACAACCCTTTTAAAATTGCATTTTTCTCTGTGGACTGTGCCTTCCCTACTTCGTCCTTCTCGGTAAATAGGCTTCGATAAAATAAAAACAGCTTTTTTTTTTCTTTTTTTTTAATGGCAGTGTCCTTATATGGCTTAACTTCCTTGCAGAGGAGGTCAGTGACTGCTGGGTAATTGTAAAGTAATCAAGTGTTCCTTGCATTGGTGGTGCCATAACAGTCTTAAAATAAATGTTTATTGGTCTTGTATACCATTTGCTTGAAAACTGTTTTTGGGGAAGGGGGGTATTCATTAGCTACATAATTGGTAAAATTGGCAATAATGGCTATCTTCATTCCAGTGGAGTTCAACATGACTTTTACTTGTTGAATTTAACTACTGGAGGGAGAAAAAAAAAATTCAACAATGTAGTGTAAAAAGGTGAAAAACATAACCTGGGATTTAATTTTTTTCAATTAAAATGGTAATCGGTAAGCTGAACCGTGGTGATTTCAGAAATCACATGGCATATTAAAGTGCTCATGATCACATGTCGGGCTACCCAAATTTAGCAGATTTATTCAAATCTCTCATTACCTTAGGGACCAAACTGGTGCCCGGAAGAACCAGCAGGCTGGCATTCCTTTCCGCACTGCTAAACAAAAACACATATGGAATCAGTTACTCTTTGATATTTATCTATCGTTGTATAACCACATCATGTGACGTTCCCAGCCGCAGTACAGCTCGGTCAAGACATTTCCCCTGTACTAGCATCTAATTTTCATGTAGTCGGCAAGGTTTAAACCGGTTCTGACTGGCTGGACGCTGGAGGAGTGGTTTCTATAAATCAATCATCCCAGGATCATTAAACACCGTAAACCTTTGTAATGTGGGTGTAATAACAGCATGTGCATGTGAGAGCGGGAAAAAAAAGTACAAGAATGAGACGCATTAGGCTTCCATTAGGTTAGTCCAGGTCAATGTAGCTCATTTACACACACACACACACACACACATTGTTAGTTGAAGTTCGCCAGAAGCAAAATAAACTGCACTCTAGGTGTGATACAAGTATGTTTTCCTATATAAAGACTTGCTGAGAGTTGTGAAGCAAGTTGAAGTGTATTCTGTGTCCCAAGTTTTCTTATTATGTTGCCGCTTTATCTCGGTAACCTGAACTAATCCAAGCAGGAATCTAGGCTGGAGGCACAGGTGGCCATGTTGGGTGCTGAAGTCACCTTTTCACCCCTGCGGCTCTCTGGAACCAGGCTGCCGGACTGGGGAGATTTATCCAGCTCGCGTGGGGGGGGGGGGGCTGCTTTCTTCTGACCTCTCGCAAGAAAGCACAGCAGGCTGCTGCTTCTCAGGTCTCACGAAAGTCCTAGGCAGAAAGAAGTACTCAAAATATCAACGTCAGCTCACGTAATAAATGATGGGAATGTAGAGCCTCCCCGGATTAGAACAAAATGATCCAGGTTTATGTTTACTAGTGTGCGTTTTACAGTAAGAGGACATCTGAGGGACGTTAACAACTGAACTTAATTTTTTTTTCATGTTTGTGGAAACATTTCTTGGCTCTACAGTTCATACTTTTGATTATACCTTTCTTCCCTTGATCTTTGCTTTCTTTTTTTTCTGTATATTTAAATATCCAAATACTATACTACTGATTCAATTTAAAGTCTGATTTAATTTCGTCCATCCTTGACTGGAGATCTCTTCCTATTTAAAATTTGTTTTTGCAGTACACAGTCAAAACAAATTCAACGTAATTTGTTGGCTTCTTTTCACTGGCTTGTAAAATTACGATATATTTCTTGACAAAAGGCTGAAAGGACTTGTCCAGAATTGGTGCCAAATAAATGGAGAAATGCAAATTGAATGCACCACATAAAAAAACCTTTCAGTACAATAAAATGGTTAATGTGGAAAAACACTGACGTTTGCAAACTGGAGTTTATTAATGACAATAACTTCAGTAATCTATAGAGTATAACTTAGGTTTCACAGTTTGCCTCTTTTCCCCATGTAATCTAACTGAACTTCAGTAGATTTTAATGCTACTGAATAAAAAAAAATGATATTCCTAGGACACTTTGGAAAATGGATTAAGTAACCAAAATGTGGCTTTCTGCCTAAAAACCTAAAACTCACGGGTCGATAAGCTGTCAGGATTAATGACCCATTGAAGTTCACAGCCGACATTAATTCCAGAATCTGTTAATAATCCACTCTAAAAACTCCCCTGAATTTGTTCCACCATGTCCCCGAGGTGCACTATGTCTAGCTGAAACTGGTCTGGAGGCACTTGTCAGTGAAATACCAGTATAAAGTACAATTAAATGGGGATTATGGACGCTAAACCTTTTCACTAACACCCTTCTTGTCAGTTGACCTCAGTTATGGGAAAACGCATCAAAGATCCAGGAAAGTCTTTGTCTTGAAACCCACTTGCACTTTTCTCTCCATTCATCCCTCCAAAATTTCCTCCGATTTATGGTCTTTTCTCTCCATGTCCTCGTTTCGACCGGCCGTTTATTCCCATCGCTTTTATTTACAACTTTTATTTACAACCCTTCTCTTCAGCGTGTTCTGCTGACAATGCTGTGCGCTTTGTCTGACGATAGTTTTTTTGTTTTCTTCTTTGAGAACAGTCGCCTTGGGTGATATAATTTTATGGTGCTCACGTAGAGTGACGAAGAGCAGTTCCCCCTGACCTCACACCTTAACAGCGAGACGGAAACAAGAAGACGCAATGTTCTGCAAAATGTATTTACGCCCCATTGAATGTGTTTTATTGACATTCGCCCTGAACAGATCATCCCAGCGTAATGCTGTGGGAATGGGTTTTTTTTTTTGTGGTTTTTTTCCAGCAGTGACGGGGAAGTTTGGTCAGAGCTGATGGGAAGGTGATTCGAGCTCAGAGGGGAAATCAATTAAGAAAACCCCAATAAGGACTGCAGAAGACTTGAGATTGGGTCTTACTTTAATTTCCCTGGGGGACAACAACACTAAAAACAAAGCAAGAGATTCAATTGAATGGTTTGGATTGACAAATGTACTGTCTTGGAGTGGCTCAGTCAAAGTCCAAATGCAAATCCGGTTGAGACTCTGTGGCAAGCTTGAAAATTAATATTTATAGGCGATTTCCAATCCGTCTGAAGGTATTTTGTCAAGAATAATGAGGCAATTTAGCTAGTAGAGTCAAACCTGAAATGTGTTTCCGCTATAATTGGATGAAATTGGGG
Organism: Poecilia reticulata; assembly: GCF_904066995.2. NCBI lineage: Eukaryota > Metazoa > Chordata > Actinopteri > Cyprinodontiformes > Poeciliidae > Poecilia > Poecilia reticulata. The sequence continues at coordinate 12,194,174 of NC_088844.1, read as the reverse complement.
TTCTATAACATATAACCTCATGGCGTTAAATGCAAATACAAACCCTAATTTTCAATGCCGTTTTATTTTTGGTAAGCTGATCTTACAAAATACTCGGGTATAAAAAAAAATAAAAAAAAGCATAACATTTGTTGTGGAGTTTTGTAAGCCACAGTAAGGCATTTGTTTATCTTTCTAAGTAACTAACATTTAGCTTTCTCAATTCTCACTTGATCAGGCTATTTATGGTGGACTCACGTGTTGCAGCCTAATCTTAAGTCGCACTTATTCTTCCACAGTATTCTCTCAGGATTTTACTTTCTATTATATTAATGATGAAAGATAAGCATATTCGGGCGTTTTGAAGGCGGCTCAGCGCGGGGACCTCAGATAGTGCACCCCACTGGTGCTGCGTGGTGGTGTTATTACCGTCTATCAACCGGTTCAGACTGGACTCATGGCAGCATTGAAAATGTGGCTGGAGGGAAGGAGCCCACTCACAATCACTCCTCAACTTTAAGCTTCACGCATAAGCGTGCAGGTTGTCATCGCTAACGTTTCTTGTTAATTTGAAAAGGTGGATTCTTAAAAGAAGGAAAGACTGTCTCCTGCGGCTGAATGAACTTTGTAGGTAAACAAAACAATAAGTGTGATTTTGCCTGTGCTCTTTGTGCGTGAACGCGCTTGTCTTGGGGTTTTTTATTTTGAAATATGTCTTAATTGATTTAAACTTAAGAAAACACGGAAAAAAAGAAAAGAAAAAAAAAAGAGTAGAAAATAGAAACAAAAGCAGTCGACACATCTTTGCGGAGCGACACGGAACCGGTGTGCTGCGCGCGGCACTCTGAGACGCGCAGGGAGGAAGAGCCGCTTCCTCATCTCTCGTGGCTGCGCTCGAGCTGCTGCTGGACCAGCAAGAACAGCTTTGAACCGGTTTGTCACCAGCTACAAAGCAGTAAAAAAAAAAAAAAGAGAGAGATAGAAAGCCAGCGCACAATGAGCGCTGTTGATGTCGAGCGTTTCCCCCACTTTACACGCATATCTCATAGAGCTTTTCATAAGGCAAAGCATTCCGATTATTTTTTTTTTTTTGTAAAGAGAGATTTTTTTTTGTACATGAAAAGTTCCCGTGGAGCGCGCAGCTCCGCAGGCGCTGTCTGCTGCTGTAGATGCTGAGGTGAGTGCGACGTTTGTTTACAATAATGTTATACCAGCTTTGTTTCCCTCAATGTTATTTAGCAAAAAATAAAAAATAATGTTAGTGCTTTCGGTGAATATCGAGTTAATATGGCATCTTGATTTTTATTAGATTTCAGTGGATTAAAGAAAATTACATTCTTTAAACAAACCCAAACCAACAATTTTTATTTTCATTGCATTGCGAGCGGATGAATCTATAACCCAAAGAACATATTGTATCAACTTTTACTTTTATAGTTTGAACGAAAATAACACGTAATATTGGGGAGGGATTCGTTATGCTGCAGTGAAGTGCAAAGATGAGATGGGCTCAAAATAATTTATAGAAAGTACTGTAACTGATCAATGATTCCCTATCAGAGAGGAATCATGGAAAAGTCAGATCACAGAGGCAGAGAGAGGAGACCAGACGCATTCTCCTCCTCCTGTAAGGTGTGGTTAGACAGAAAGCAACAAATAGAGCAGCTGGCTGTGGGGAGGCTGCAGTCACATCGAGCCGAGGACCTCACACAGGTGACCAACTGCCCAGGCCAGGTGTTGCAGCAGCCCTCCTTACATCGAGGCTAGGAGTAAGTACACAGTCAGGGAGATGTTGTAGGTCATGCTTTAAAAAATTTGCTGCATTTTACAATCATATAGACAAAATTAACAACATACATATATATTTTTTTCTTCTTTTTTTTCCAGGAACTTCTCCTCAGTAAAAGCTGTAACAGATCCCATTGGCCCCCAGTAACATCAGCACCATGACTTCGTCCACCAAAGTCCTGGATGGAGGCTGGGGATGGGCGATCGTCGCTGCGTCCTTCATGGCCCAGTTCCTGGCCTATGGATCACCCCAGTCCGTGGGGGTCCTGTACCCTGAGTGGCTGCACACCTACCAGGAGGGCAAGGGCATGACGGCCTGGGTGGGCTCTCTGGTGGCAGGAGTGGGATTAATAGCCAGTGAGTAGCAGCAAACATTGCAGTTATGCAATAAACCTATGTGTACCTTTTCCATTTACTGTGACATTCATTATGTCTTAATTCATTGATTGATTAAATTCTCCCAAAGTCAGCAAATTCAACTTATGACTTTTAGATTTTAAACAGCCGCTTGCTATCAGTATGATCAATGCTTTGCAGAAATGTTGTGTTTTGGATAATGATAACTACATGTGTTTAGTGTTTAAAAAAGTGGAACTCCTGAAGAACCCTTTCACCCTTACACTTGTTGTTCAACCTTTTTCTTCCCAGTCATAATCACTCACACAGTGCCACTGATAAAAGAGGCAGCACAATGTTTGTTCAATGTCTGAATGATGAGTAAGGAGCCATTACATTATGGAGCAGAAATACAGCACACTTTTCATAACGGCGATTAATCAACAGATGGACAAAGTTGCATCATGACTATGAGCACTTTGTGGCTCCCTGAGCAGAGTTGCAATTATTGATCTTCCCTGAAAGCAAACCGAGTGCATGTCATCCTTGCTGAGAGCGTAGGAGGATCATTTAGCCCTGGAGCCAACTGCTGAGACACTGAAAGAGGAGAGGAGACACAGAGGAAGACACAGATAAGGGAGAAACATGTGGATTTGTTCCTGTTCTTGAAAATCTAAAAAAAAAAAAAAAGAAGAAGAAAAATAAAAACAAAAAGAAATTGTCCTAAAATGTGGCAGAACAAATTCTTGTTGAAAAGTTTGCCAACACTGTAGACGTTTATCTACTCTCCAGGAACGCTGACAAACAAGAGCAGTGATAGACTTGTGAATTGGGTACAGCTCGCCTCTCGGCCTGGCTTCTGGCTGTCCGTCTCGAAAGAGAGTGTGAGGGAAAATCTGAACTGGACAGATCTGGCTTCAGGCCTGGGCAAGACCCAGACACGTGTCCCGACTGTCAGCAGCTAAAATGTTGCAGTTCCTACAAGACGACAGCAGGGAAAGAAATCACTATAAGGGATCTCAGAGGAATGAGAATAAGAACAGCTTGCTTGAGTTCACCAGCTTCAGGACATGGATGTATTTCCATTAGTGAAAAAAGAATATCAGGTTTCATGCAGAGGCACTCACTGTAGAGGTGTTGCTTGAAAGTTAGGAATTCCTTTCATTTTCACCCTAAAGGAAAGTCAAAACTACAAAACTGATTCAAGCCCTTTATTGTAGTTTAACGACACATTTGAGGTGTGTGGCTAGAGGCAGCAGTGCATTGCTCTTCTCAGAAAGCTCTGTTACGAAGGACATGACACAGCAGTTTATATCTTCTCTGCTCTTTCTTAGGTTGATATTTTTAGCTCTGATCACACTGCCATTTTCCTCTGACTCTATTTTTCTCTCCCTTTGCCTTCCTTCCCCTGTCTTCCCCTCAGGTCCCATCTGCAGCGCCTGCGTAGACAACTTCGGAGCACGTCCTGTTACCCTCTTCAGTGGTGTTATGGTGGCAGGCGGCCTGATGCTCAGTGCCTTTGCTCCAAACGTCCAGTTCCTCATATTTTCTTATGGAATTGTTGTTGGTAAGGATTCACTTATTTTACCTGTAATTGTTTTGTTTTTTTTAAATCCGTCTTCACTTCAATTGCTACAGAGTTTGCTCTTTTCCAGGTTGAGGTGTTTGGACATAAATATTACATCAGGAAATACATCATTCATATCCATTTGCTCTGCACTTTTTGAAGTACTGCTACAAGTAAATAACCGGGTCAATGAGGGGAAGAACATGGGGGGAAAAATGCTTTTGGTTTGTCTACTTGCAAACTAAAGTGGACAAACCCAAATTAAAATTGGTTTGGAATTACTTTTACAGTCAATTTACAATGCAGGCCTGGTAATTTTTGTTTCTTTGTCATTTGCTAAAATTTCTTCTGATGGATTTGTTAAATATTCCTCATTTTCCATAAGAGTAGTGTCCTTTTGAAGCAGAACTTACTTGCTGAGTACAATCAAACACAGACCAAATCTCACGGTTAGAGAGCTACTGGGTCTAGAGGGCTCTATCCATTTGGATCTTATCTCGTAATAATAGAATATGTGGTTTATGTTGCTCTGTTCCTGGGCGCAAATTAATCTTTGTGTCCTTCCAACCTATAACAATCTCATAACACATTGTATAATCGCTGGGAAAAAGCAAGAGTGCATGTTGAGTCAAACTCTTATGTAACATCAGAGACTGACTTTAGCCTTAATTACTAGTTAATGAATACCAATAGACCAGAAAGGATGACAGGATGTACAGCTAACCACGGCTCCATTTGTTTGACCATTACTAACCACTGTTGACAGAAAAATAAGAACTAATGACTCAGTCACAATTCCCATTTGGGCTATTACTGCCTTTATTCCCTGACTGGTGGTTATGCATGGACTCAGCTACCACCTGTTGCTGCATATTAAGTGGCTGTCCATGCTTACTTAATTCTGATGAACCCTTTCATCGCCCATGCTACTTTTCATGCAGGGTGCACTGACCAGGAAGGTTTTTCTTAGTTAAACAGCAATTTATTTTTAGGGATTCCCTCAGATAACTGACAGTTGCTGAGCAAACACATGTAGCTTGTTTACTTGCCATCATGTTGCATGTTTTCCTAAGAGTGTTGCATAAATCTTGTGACGCACACTGCCCTTTGAAAGTAAACATGTGTTTCTACAACATGGGACAGTCAAAACACAATTGTAGGTGCAGAAAAGGCTATCCTTTTCATCCAGGCTAATGCGTTTTATATTTTCTCATTTCCTAGGCCTGGGTTGTGGACTTGTCTACGCGGCCACCTTGACAATCACCTGTCAGTATTTTGACAAGAGACGCGGCCTTGCCCTTGGCATTGTCACCACAGGTACTTCTGCCTACCTCTCCCCTGAGATCTCTGGGTGCCTTCCTGTTCTCCATGCTCGCTTCTTTAGTGTATGAGCTGCCGGGAGCCTTTCAAAGCTCAGGTAAACATATGTAGTAGTTAAGCCAGATAGACCTATTAATAAAACAGGTGGACTGACCTGTTAACTACATCTAGCCTGGCGGAGAATGAAAACTTCCTTGGTAATAGGTCAGGAAGTTTGACTCCTTAGGTTTGTACGATAGAACTAAGTAGAAGACTGAGCACCTTATTTTCTTACACACTACAACATTATAATTTTCCGTCTTATTTTACACTAACATTAAATCTTTGTTCTTTCCTCTCGTGCAGGCACAAGTGTAGGCGCATTCATCTATGCCACTGCTCAAAACGAGCTGATTGTCCTCTATGGCCTAGACGGCTGCTTGCTCATCATCGGAGCCATGGCACTGAATCTCATGGCGTGCTCTGGTTTCATGAGGCCCTTGAATATGCCAGGGTACTACCTCAAGCAAAAGGCCGCCCTCGAACGAAACACAGAAGAGCAGCTCTTCGTCAAGCCCCCATTCAACGACCTCAAGATCGCGGTGGGTTCTGCAACAACCACTCCAGAGAAACCTCTCACGGTGAAGGAGTTGCTCATCACCATTGATGCTAAGGACTTGTCCATTCAAACAGAAAAGAAAGAGGGTCACCTGGCTGGGCTAGCCATTGTAAAAGCAATCAAGAAAAATCAAAACGCTTACTCCAAATACATGCAGTCATTGTACGAGATCTTACAAGACCAAGAAATGTTGGCCTTCTGCATTTCCATCTTCCTGTTCAGCTTGGGTGCGTTTCCACCAGTCCTCTTTGTCGAAGACGTGGCCCAGAGTGGAGGACTCATTGAAGAAGTTAGTGTCATTCCTCTTGTATCGATAGGTGCTATTGCCACTTGCATAGGCAAACTAGCGCTGGGCATCCTGGTGGACATCAAATGGATCAACGGTGTCTATCTCTATGCCTTCACAATGTTAGCAGCAGGTTTGGTACTACTTTTTATCCCCATCACCAAAAGTTACGTTGGACTGCAAATCCTGACAGCCATCCTTGGTTTCTTCTCTGGAAACTGGTCGCTTACTTCTTACATCACCACTAAGATTGTTGGTTTAGACAGACTGACAAAAGCCCATGGCATCCTTATGTTCTTTGGGGGATTTGGGATCATGCTTGGACCTCCTGTTGTAGGTAAGATGATTGTTCTTATCCATGTTTTAAACACCCTATATGAGACGATGCTTGTCTGAAGCTTTGTTGACCATTCTAACCATGGTGTTTTTCATTTCACTCTTCAGGGTGGTTTTTCGACTGGACACAGTCGTACGACTTGGCGTTCTACTTCTGTGGAAGCTGCGTTCTGCTGGGGGCTTTCATTCTCTTTCTACTCAGCCTTCCCTGCTGGAACAGGAGGCCCTCTGAGAACGACAAACCTGAAGTCCAATACACCAGCACCTGTGACAAAGTTGCCTCAGTAGCGTGAATTTAAGCACCTTTCATGAAGATCATGGCACCTGCTTCTGACTGACTGTTTCTGAACTATGCCCCTCATCCCCCCACCCAAAAAAAAACCCTTGGAGGAATTTTTTTTCTCTGAACATGCTGGGGTTTCTTCCTTATTTCTATTGTCAGATTTCACAATACCAGGTTCTCAGGTTCAACCCATTTACAACTGATATTTTAAAGTATCGACTCTAAAGCCTGCTATGAATATTTTTCTTATTATTACCTCATTTTACGAGGTTAATAGAACAATGTTGGTAAAAATACAAAATTTCTCTTTTTTATGTGAAGACTATTAGTTTTTCTTCTCTGCAGCTTTGAAAACATGACATCATACACCTATGAGACCAGGAAAAAGATCCTGATAACCACTAAGTGTAAAAATACACTAACATTTCATGTCAAAATGCACATAGATGATAATTTATTCTATGTTGGTTCGAACAATTTTTTTTCTGTATTTTGGTCTCAGTAAACAAGCTGTCTATTCTGAATGCTACCAAAGCATCCATTATAGCCAGTCCCTGTCATCACATAATGCCTGTAGAACCAATTCATAGCCCTTTCTTTGCAATGAGATTTTGATATTTAAGTGCATGTAACTTGTTTTTTATGTTTTACAATAACTTACACTTCATGTATCTCTTGTTTCTGGATCAGACAGATGATTCTAGAACACAGAAACAGCTGGAGGATCTTGCTGTATGTACAACATTTTGCAACATGCTGCATGTCCTTATCACTAGACCGCACAGACAGTCAGTTTGACCTACCTGGTCCTTTTTATCACATTCTGTGTGTTTAAATGTTTGTTTTATGTGCATCTGTGCACCGATATATCTTTGTGCTAGCCGTAGTTTGTGAAACCCTATGTGCTTGTGACCTTTATATGCACAAAACTGGCCTTAAAGCGGTTAAAAATTGTGATCAAGGTTGTTATTGTGATTTAAAGTGTAACAGGCTTTTAGGACTCTGTGAATGCTGTAAAGTAAACTACTAGAGATGTTTTTGGTGGCTCCAGCTTTGTCTGAGAGTGAATCTGGGACATTTGTGTTTAGCATTATTTTGTTCATAGAGGGTGATGTTAAGGTATTGTAGCCATTCAGCTGTATATTGTAGCCTCTCACTTTTTTTATTTTAATAATGTAGTATTTATGTTTGCCATTTCAGTTTTTTTGTTTATTTAAAATGTGCCAATAAAGACATTTTGATTAGTAGCACTGTGTATTGATTTGTGATAAAGTCTTAATATTTTAAATTCTAGGGTCAGAAGTTCAGAAACCCTACGACCCAAAGAGCACCTTTTACTCATAACAATTTAAACAGAGTGTAGTACGGCAAAACCCACCATATGTTGATGGAGAGCCTCACTAAAAAGCAATTTTCAAGTTTGCCACACATTTTCAATCAATTAGCTTTTCCATTGTAACTTTGGTTGTATGTTTAGGGTTGCTGTCCTGCTGAATAGTGAACCTCCAGAAGTTGTTTCCAACCTGTAACAGGCTTTTCTCCAGGATTTTCCTGTATGTAACTTACTGTTATCTTTGACCAACTTACTTGTTCCTGCTGAAGAAAAGCCTCCAACACCACATTGCTGCCATTGCCACCATGTTTAACAGTGGGGAATGGTGTGTTCAGGGTTGTATGTTTTTTATTTGCTTACATTTTTTACTACTATGCTGATTACAAACCTGTTTTCTTGCATTGTCATTTATTTAAGAGTATTGAGGTACAGGGGGCTAAAAAGGCTGCCAAAAATGAGCATTTATCATTTTTCTAAAAGAAAAAGAAAAATTTGTCTGGATTTGACAGTGTTATACAAGCAGCTTAATATAAATTACTGATCTACATGAATCCAGCTGCCACAAAAGGAAACAAACATTGAAGCCTTTCAGTGTTATAATTTTATTTAATAATAAAGTTGCGAATGTTTTTCACTTAGATTGTCGGAATATTTTGTAAATTGCTAAATCGAGAAATCTGAGGTACGACATTGGTGGAAATATTACGAAAACATTTCGCCGGAACAATTTATCGCCAGGTTTATCTGTTATTTCTCATTTTAGATCAAATGGAGTCGAAGTTTACAAACTCCCGTCTTATGTAAAATGTGCTGCTGACCATACTGGTCAAACACGGTAGCATGATGGAAACCATTTCCGCAGAGTTTCACCTGAGCATCCTGAGCCACTCAACCGCTGCCCTTAGCAACTCCCATAACGACCGTGTATCACGTGACTAGTAACGTAAACAATTTGCCAGTGAAGTTAGCAGGAGGATACTGAGCCAAAAAGGCTTCCTTAAAATAACTTTTTTATATATACATTTGCAATTATCCAGCCGCCGTGATGTGAAGACCATGGCAACGATTAGTCGCGAATCTTCGAAAGTTTCTGTAAGCAGAGCATTCATTTGGACAAGATGAAAATCCGTCTACAACTCAAAGGCGGGGAGCTGTTCCAGTCCGCTGAGCTGAAAAATGGGCGCAAGCGCTTCATTATCCTCCTGTGTAAGTTCACATATTCAGTGTGTTATTCTACTACTGAAGGCTTTCCTACGTCATTATGCAGCATGTCCGACTTCATTTTGTACAGTTTTCCTTTTTTTTCAGTGGGTCCCTGAATGCGTTTTTTTATTTTTATTTTATCATGCAACGTCTGTGTCATGTTGCCAGGCACTCTAGGATTAGACTTGTTTCAAATATCTTGTAGTTCTGGAGACCGACGTTACTTTTAAGGAAGATTCAGGTTACGTTTATCTTTAAGGGTCAGTAATGAAAAGAAAAAAGAAAAAAAAAATCTAGATACTAATAAAATTATTATCAAACTACTTTGTCATTCTTCACTTTTATTCAATAAGTCATAACAAATGTAAAACGGCACTTTACCTAAATCAATTCTAAATGATAAACAAACAACAAACCTTTGAAAAATATGACTTATAATACTCTACATTACATAGGTATGATAGGGAAGGAGGAAAGATAATTACAACATTTTAACTTCTGTCTCTGGTTCAAGGTGTTATAGCCTACTCGGTTTCCGTCCATCCATCCTGATCTACTTGAAAGAAATCCACAGTAAATTGAATTTTTGTCAATTTTGGTTTTCTTGCCAACTATAAACTTTTGGGGGGAAAAAATGCATGTGGAAGCTAATTTGAGTCCTGAAAAGTTTTTACATTCAAATGAATCCTTGTAAGTATATTCAGATACTTATACTAAAATCAAGGTGGGTGTGAAATGGTAACATATTTAACCAAAGCTATGTTTTTAAGCTGCTTCTGGTGTTTGTTAACGTTAATCTAATAAATGAGATCTCCCTCTGTTAATTTCTCTTCTCGCTGCAGAACAACATATCTTCAGTGAAAATTATAAGACCCAACTCTAAAGTCGGCCCAGAACTCACAGTTCCTGCACATGTTCCAGCTCCTGCAGAAAGGCCAGCGTGTGTATTCGGTGTTGCTTTGGAAAAACTTAATGAGAATGGTCAGATGGTCAATGGGATACCTCTTGTCTTAAGAGACATGGTAGAGTTCTTGGAAAAGTATGGTACGTAAAACCCCTCTGAGTCTCTTAACTAAATAGCTTTATTCATCCCCCCCCTTTTTTTTATTACATTTAACTCAAACATCATCCATGTGTGTTGTGACCGAATATGTTTTCCCTATTTTAGGACTGCACCACAGGGGTCTGTTTCGTTTGTGTGGGTCCACGGCACGTGTGAAGCAGCTGAGGGAACAGTTGGACCAAGGAGAGAGAGTGGACCTGGACCAATTGGGGGACGTCACCACTGTAGCTTCTCTACTCAAGCTCTTCCTGCGGGAATTACCCACTCCTTTAGTTCCTGAACCGCATCGCAAACAGCTGGTTCTCATCCTAAAAGGTGTTTTAGAAAATTACTTTTATGGTATACACCCTATTACATTTTCACTATTTATGTGGGTATGAGCTTGCGTTTCTTATGCTTCAGATGTAAATCATTTATATTTCAGGGATTTGAGTTGAGCAGGAAGTCATCAATGACTTCCTGTTGCACTCAGCTGTAAATATGACTTTCTATCCTAAATAGCTATTCTTTGGATCAAAAAAATCCACGTCATTCAAGTATTCAGATGTGTTTTCCGATGTTTAAATATGAGGAAATGGCTACCAAAAAGCGATACTTGTGTAAACATGCCTACCTCTACTGGATCCGTGTGCTTTGGTTTGAAACAAAATATAGGATTCAGCTTTGTGAATTACTTAGAGTGATTTTGGAAGGAGGAATGGTGAGAGGTCTGTTTCTCTGTGCGTTCTAAACTGGTCAAATGGTCAAATATTTCTATGGGAGTTGCTAGGGGAAAACAATTTATTATCGTTAAAAATGTTGCCAATTTTTTTAAAAATATATTTGTTTGATTAAAGGTTTGGTTTTTGTATATATATATATTTTTTTGGTTTGCGAATATTCCACTTCAATAAAACTTAGTTAAATTAAAGCTTTGTACTCCTCTTTACCAGGGAAACTAATCAATTTTCAATGTTTCTGCATATTTTTAGGGTGTACACATGAGCTGAACCAAAGACTGAGAGAAAACCTTTGCCTCCTGCCTGATTTCAACCTCAATATTCTCTCTTACCTCTTCCACTTCCTGTCGAAAGTGGCCTCTCAGAGTCTGTCCAACCACATGCCTATGGAAAATCTAGCTACCATCTTTGGACCTTGTATATTTCAGTAAGTTGCTTCCTTCTCCCTAAAACTGCAATAGGAGACATGAATTCCGACCAAATGGTGTAATTTATGTTTGGTTTCTTTTCGTTTATTAATATTTCAAGTTTAAAATACCTTGTTTCAGCATCTAGACCTGTTGCTTTGTCATTCGTTATAAATACATATACAACCAGACCAGCAGTGCTTTCAGTGGTGGATGTTTCTGTCGCACATATGTTTGTAATTCTGGTAGATTGCAGTGCAGGAAAAAAAACAAAAAACAGTCTGTTCCTCATGAAAGCAACCTTCTATGTATGTGGCACAGTTCAAACGCTTTGCTGCTGAGTGTTTGTTGTGTGAAGTCGAGTTCACCCCCTTGTAGGAAATGGGTGTGATCTGTGGCCCGTAATGCAGAGCATGGCACAGAAAATGACTTACAGATACGAACAAGGTCTTCAAGAGTTTGCTTGTTGCTTCTCCCTTCCTGTTTACTGAACTGTAAACACGCTGAGTCTCTATGGAGCCTCACACAACAAGTGACTGCTGTGCTTTAGTGACAGTAGAAAGGAGTCATTATATCAGGCCGACTCGTCCTTCTTTGATCTCTGTTGTATTAGTTGTTTTGCGCCTGTTAGTCATCGCATAAAGGCCAGCGTCTCAGAGGAAAGTGTTCATCGTAGCCACGGGCGAGAACAGTTTGAGTTTGGGTGACTGGAAAAAAGAGGTCTGGAAAAAAACGGCTGTGAATTATGCAGTTTATTTTTGCTTTCTACAAAAATGTGAACGGCTTTGGGAGATAAATATAGTGTTTCATTTATTCAATTCCTTTCAATAATAATAATAATAATAATAATAATAAAGAATAATGAATAATTTGATTGACTGAGAAAAGGTATTTTCTCTGGTATAGTTTAAGATTTCAATAGTCTAATCAGGGAAGGCAGGCATTGTATGCCAACATTGGAACATATGTGCTTGGTGGCAGCTTCAGTGACACAGTCTGTGCCCCATAACTCCTCCATATTTGCCTCCCAAATGTCTTCATAGACAGCCACTTCCTCTCATATGTCTCTGTGATGTAGCACGTGATAGACTTCAAAATGATCTGTCTGCCATACAAACACATCTGTTCCTGCTTAGGTTTTCTGCATTTTTTTCTCTCCACCACTTTTAGATCTTTCTTCTTTTTAGCTTTGTATTTTTTTTATTTTTGCATAAGTGGAGTAAACTGATTTTAAATTAATAGGTTATATTGGATCAACAGAATGACATGTTGGAAATAAATCTTAGCTGGTTGGCCAATTTGATACGAGTTGATGATTAGGGCTGAAACAATTAATCAAAGTAATCCTAATGATTTGATTATTGAAATAATGGTCAACTAATTTAGTAACTGATTAATCGTTAGCTGGAATATTCAGACTCAGAAAAAGACCAATTGCAGAAAAAACCTCAGAGCATTAATTAAGCCAAAAATGTACTTATACAGTACTTGCATTTAATATAAAAAAACACTTTGTCTGCATGTTGTACCCAGAACTCCTCAAGTTTTTGCTTTACCCAGTTATGATTATGTAAAAAAAAAAAACTCCATCAAATTATTAATCAGTTAATACAAAAATAATTAACAGATCTGCCCATATTTTTAGCTGTAGATGGATCATTTGCTATAAAAGATCAAGCATTCACTAAAGGAATGCTATGTTATTGTATTTTAGGCAATGGAATGCCTATTTTCTTATTTACAAAAGGAATTAATTGGTAGTGTTTTGCAGGATTTAATGTATTTCTATTTTATAAAAACAAGGCTTAAATGAAAAATCTGCAGAATGTGCCATATAGTTTTTTTATCCAGTTAAATGATGAATTATCAGAATAATTGACAACTAAAATAAACGTTACTTGCAGCCGTAGTGATGACTTGTGCTTTGCTTGATCTGTTCCTCTCAGGACAGTGCTGTTTGTGCCTCTGGCCACTAGATGGCAATCTGTACCACTATGCTTGTAACATAGCCATTTTGAACGTTATAGCGTTGACAGTGACGTCGTGCTGTTGTTTCTCTTTCCTCTCTCTTTGCGCAGTGTTCCAGCAGGGCCCAGGATCCTGGAGGAGCAGAGTGTGTCTAACACCCTGCTGCTCCACCTTCTCAGACATCATGCAGATCTCCTTGCGGTCAAAGAAGAGATCTTGATGACCCCATCCGCTACTTCTTCCTCACCTCCTCCTCCTGCTCTCTCTGCTCTCTCACATTTTGAGGTGTGGATCATGTATCTTGACAGAACTTTAAAAGCGTTGTTTTAGCACGACTTAGAAAAAAGTACATAAATAAATAAACATGCCAGTTCTTCTCAATTGATTTGAGGGAACAATGCGGCCTTTTATGTATTTTTGACTTAGGAGTGAAACTTTCTACATTTGATTTTTGAATTAAAGCAGAGAAATGTCCTGTGAAGTCAGAATCTCAAGTGGGAAAGTGTGAGGTTTCCCCACCAACCCTGACCTCAAAGTGGTCACTATATGCAGATGAAATTCAAAACTGCATAGAAATACAGAGTTTTTAGCTTAAACGCTGATTTAGTTACCAAATCCCACTGCTTTCTGATATTTGAGTGGGGACTGATGTCATTAATAAATCCAAATACTGACTTCAGTGTTAAAATAGTATTTTGTACAAAACCACTAGAACTTGTCCTGTTGGTTCATTGGTGGTTGGTTCCCAGTTTGTACTGGGATATCTTTAAATTTTCACAACTGTGCTTCTGATGAACAAGTTCCAGATGAAGGAAAGAACATGATCACTGTCATTGCTTCTAACCTGCTTTGTAATATATTTTTTTAAACTTGTGTATGAGGCTTAACTTGTTTTACTTATGTTTAACGTGTTGCCGATTTGTTTTCTGGATCTCCTGGGTAAATAAAGGAAAGAAAGAAAGAGAGAAAAGTTTTTATTACATTGCGCAGACATGGACAGCATTCTGTATTTGCGGAAAACGAATCCACCTGTTCCTGTAAGGAACATTTTGAACGTTGCCACGAGTTTATTAATGTTAGTGTTACCTTTCTTTGGCAGGTCCAACCCCACAGCTCTGAGTGCAAGAACAGCTGCAGCATGGAGAGGTTGGAGGAAGAGATCGCTTCGATTTCTGGAGGCTTTGCTTCTGAACTAACTCTGCAGATGCAATTAACACTCAACAGGTACTCCTCGTCTCCCTGTGGATGGATGGATTGATTCTTGCTGTGACTTGGTCCAGAATTAGTTAAAGAAAGTTAGAGTTTCTTAATTAATTGGAGCTACCCTACATTGATAATCACCTAATTGTTCCTAAAGTTTTAGTAAGACAAATAACATTTAAGAAAAATCACTTGCGTAACAAGCTTTAAGCTACTCAGTTTTCATCAATCTTAGAATGGACTGATTTGCTTTATTGTGGTTAGTAGGAACACAATACTATCAACTATTGTTTCCACACCCACAATTATATTAATACGCCTCGTCTCCTGATAGGAATAATAAGAAAAAAAATTTCATCTAACAACCATTGTTAGTCTAACAATCATACATTCTGCTTGAAGGCTGTAAGGTTGAAGTGATATTTAACATCTGCAGATGCTCTCCCCGCCCCCATATCTGACATTTAAGCTTATGTGTTCTCTGCTAAACCTTTTATAATGGAAGTAAAATGAGACTCTCTTGTTGACTGTTCAAACTGAAAGGGCGATTTCAAGCGAGAAACGTAATAGTTTCGATGTTTGACGCCAAACTAGCCGGAAATTTGATTCAAACGTAGCCTCTGAACAGACGAGTCATCCAGTCTGTTGTTTCAGGCTTTAGGACACGCAGCTGATTACGCCCTGAGAGTGTAATTTTTCCCATTCGACACATAAAGAATGGCGATATTGCATGTCTGTGCATTGCAGCCGATCAGCAGACAGCTGTTTGTTGTGTCTTCACACCTCATGCTCATTTTTGTTTGTTTTTCCTTTTACATATAGAGCAGAACAAGCATGGTCAAAGCAGGTTAATTCAAATAACGTATAGATTTTAAAGTGCAATATTTCTCCAGGATTGGTTCTCACACTGTAAATCAGGAAGTTGTTTTATACATAATGGACACAAAGGGATATTCCACTTACATGCATTTCAGCCTAAGCTGTGTAATCAGACATGTCCGCTGACAAAGAGTGACCAGATGCAGCAGAAGCGGAGTGTGAAAGAAGGCCAGTTTTATGGTTTGCCTTTGTTTTTGAGTCATCACAGGGCAAATATCAATCATTTTTCATCAACAGCTTCCTACGCTCATCTGCTCCACAGGAGAGAGATGCTGCATCATTCCAAATGTTTGGCTGGTTTCCTCGGCTCACCGAGGGATGTTAAATTGGATAGCTGGAGTAAATACTAGGAAGGAAACATTTCTGTTTTCCACATTTTTATTTCCCACGTAAAAAAAAAAGAAAAAAAAAAGAGAAAGCTGTCCAGAATCAAGATCATACACCTACATTCCTTATTTTTCTCTTTCTTTCTCTCTCTTTTTTTTTTTAATCAAATAACTCAGGGCTCTTTAGATATTTTCTTCTGGATTGTCAAAATTACAATCCTAACACAATTCTGGTTGGACAGCACAGTATATGCTTGTAAGTATTATGATAAAAGCATAATGACAATATGGGAGGGTTACAGTATATCATACATGTTGGGACCAATAAGACCAAAGCCAAGGGTAAATAATGTTTGGATTTATGAAAATCTCCTTTTCTATACCCATTGCATTGGTGGTGTATTTTAAAAATAATACTAATAATTTGAAACAATTCCTGATCAGATTTTATGATATTAGCCTTGAAACTGAAACATATATTGCCAATCAAAAGCTAAAATTAGAAAATGTGCCGAGGGTTACCATGACATTTATGCTGGTTGCATGTAAACTTCTGACCGGTGCTGTAAATGTGGGTCGTCTTGATGTTTCTGCTTATTCTGATTCTTATACAGTTAGAATCAACAACATTCACATGATCTACATTCACAGATTCGCATCTATATAATTGTGCTTTTCACTTAAGTTCTCTATTTTTCCCAGTGGTTTGTTGACGTCGTTCATTTCACTTATTCCCACAGTGGTCCTTATCGAGGTCAGTTACAGAAATGTGTCAAATGCCAAGACAGGCATATTTTGTGAGATGAGCTTGTGGGTTCAGTTTTTGATGATGAAGGAGTTTCTCCTCAGTGGTAAAGATGTTAGGATGTGTGCGCTCTCCTCTGTTGGCCTTTCTGACCTACTTCTGTCCGTGCCGCTGTGCTGTACCGGTTCTGCTAACTCTAAATATGATTGAACAGTTTTGAACTCCGGCCCCTTTATCGTCACAGGCGAGAGTGTGTGTGTGTGTGTGCAGAGAAGTAACTGAAGCGATTTGGTCAGTAGTTTTTGCCTCCGGAGCTTTTTTTTTTTTGCGACCATTAAGCCTTTGTCGTCTCTTCGCTCCTTTCTTTTCATCCTCGTCTTTTCTCCAGAGCAGCTGTTTGCTTGTTTGTTGTCTTACGTTTTAGGCTGTTGTGAGAAATGTTCTCATCTTTGATCTGCTTCAGCGTCGGCAACTGTGAATCAACGGTTCGCCGCAAGTGAGTGGACAAATGGATAAAACTATTCTGAGCACGCAGCTGGTATTTGTCTGCAAAGAAGTCTGCTGTTTGATAATCAGTGACTAATATCTATGATGATTTACTGAACATTTATCACTGTAAGTGTTATCAACACTTACAGTGATATTTGTTAATTCATTTTCACCACTATGTTTGGGGTGTGAGTGGAGTTGTTTAAAGCGGGTAAAAAGAGGACCAGAATGGATCCTGTATTTCATTTAGTGCTGCGATGTGGAGCTTTAAGCGACGTTTTATCCTGTGTAGTTTAAGATCAGAAATTGTTTTCTGTCTTTTTTAAGGTCAACGTTAACTTTAATACATGTTTACTATGTTTACATTCTCTCGTTAGCATGCCATTTCCGGATCTGCTCCCATAATTACAGCCATAATTTTGAATAAAATCTGTTTTGTCAGACCAGATTAAATAAACACTATAGGATGTTTATCATTGCAGTAAGCAATGATAAATTAAAATGAGCTATTCCGATTATTAATATTTTTTAAAGGGCAATTTTGTGTTCGGAGACTTCATAAAATTTTATTCATGGCTTCGGTTGTGTGTGGTTTGCATTTCTGTTTTAGTTATCACTTTTGGCTGTTGTTTTTTATCTTTGATATTTAAATTATCTCACAGCTCCAGTGTGAAGTCATCCTAAAATGCTATTATTATGAATATATTACTTGAAAAGGTCTCAAAACAACAATATTATCTTTTTTTTTTTTGCAATTACTGTGGAAATGTATTGTGCATAAAAAATATTGTTATTTGTGTACGTTTTCACCCCTTTACAACTATATTAAATCCAGGGGATGGAATTTGTAGTTCTAACAACAAAAAACAAACATCCACAGCAAACATGTTCTTTTGTCTTTCCCTCCCTGTCCGTTTTGTTCTCGTATTTCTGTCGTTTCAAGTTGTGACAAACTGTTGCCAGCTTGTAAGAGCCGCTCTGACGTCAACGCTGACATTCAGCCGCCGACTGCAAACCGGGAAGGCAGGATCACAGCGGATGCAGGCATCGCTCTCTCCCATCACGCTGACCTGCTGCCAGAGCGTCATCCGCAGACCGCACAGCCTCAGAGCGCATCGGGGGAACCTTCTGAAACGACGCCTACCGTGCGACGGTGACTTTTGTTCAAGGCACTGCATTTTAACCCAGTGGTCACATGATGGTTTTGTTGAAATACGTTTTCCCTGCTAGTAACCCATTCGCCTCGTCTCACCAGGATTTCATTTCAGACACCACAACCCAACACCGGATCAAAACTGAAACAGGAGAAAGAAGACAGATTCGTTTGCTCTTCTCCGGTGTGCATCTGTTCTTCCTGCTATTCATTCAGCAACACTCCCAGATATTATTTTAGATAAAACTTCACCGGTATACATTCCGGAAGAACTAAATGAAACTTTATTTGAAAATTAGCTTTCACGTCCAAGACTAAATAAAAACGGATCAAACTGTTTTTGTTTGCTTGTTTCAGGTTTCCAGCAGCAGCGTAGAACAGAACTGGCCTCATTCGGATCTCTGCATGTCGAACGAATCACAAAGCAAAATGCAAATAAAGAGCCCGCTGTCAGACAGGTGAGATAAAACGCCACCATGATTATTTAAAAAAAGAAAGTGTGAGCGCTAGTCTTCCCTCATGTCCTGATTTCCTTCAGTAATTTGTTCTCGAAGAATTCGTATTATCAAAACAGTTAGGTTTAAGTATTTAACATTTGGTGATTGAATCGCTTGTTAGTGAATTGCTTTTTTTTGTTTGTTTTTTTTAATCAGTGAAAGTGTATCAGATGCATTTAGATGGATACTGGAGTTATTTTCCTTCCTCTCAGGAAGAAAAAATATGACCGGGGCTCAGCCGGGTCATGGCTGAGCCCCGCAGTCAGTTCAGAAGTAGGTTATCAGGGCACAGCGCTGCTCACAGTCACGGCTTTGATGTGATTCCGGTCCAACTAACACTGACGCGCTGCAGGGCCTCACGTGGAGCAGGACGACAAACTGTGTCAGATGGACTTAGCGTGTGGCTGGTCGCTGAGTTTTTGTGTCTGTTTGTCTCCGCAGAACGCCTTGGTAAGCCGGACCTTAGTACCATCATGCCATAGGAAGCGACCGTCTCAGTTACGCCTCACCACTCATTTGAGCCATAAACAGTCCATGATTTAACATCCCGACTGCAGATCTAAACACATCTGTTTTCAGCCATGTTCATGATCACTGCTTGCTATTAAAGTTACATGGAGTGTAGCCAGAGGTAGAACGAGAGCTGGAGCACAATTTGTGAAGCCGGCTTTTTTTTGTTGTTTTTTTTGCACTGGCACTTAGTCCAATTTGATTGGGGTTTTCTGCTTCAGCTCATTGTACTTCCTTGTTTTCTAGCCTACTCTGCTGTATACAGTGCAAGACAGAAGACGAAGGGACGGTGTCCCAATACAAGGTAAACTGGCTTTTCTGCAGAATAGGGGCTGTGCTGTGGAAATCGGTTTAGTTTCAGATTTGCATTGTTTCGCTTGAACATCCAAGGGAAAATAAAATATTTATTTTCTTTTTTTAAGAAAAAGAAAAACATTTCACTTCAAGAAATGTGGTCATATTACTTCACCCATTTGGTCCTTTTTGAATGTAATAAATCTGTAAGCAGGTATTTTTGTGTTTGATGTGTATGGCTTTGTTACTGATGGAGTTTTCTCTTCCTTCAGAGCAGCAAAGGAGGGGAATGCTGTAGTTCCTCTGACACACATAGCGACTGCAGAGGCACAGACAGCTGCTATGACGTAAGTTCTCCTTCCTCGCTGTCCTTTTTATTTTAGTGACATGGATTGTAAAATAACTCCCGGTGATACCTGGAGTTATTTGCTGTAAATCCCCTGCATGTGTCTGGATGTTTGTGCCTGGCCGCTCGTAGGTGTTTATCTTCCGTAATAATAGCCTCGCTTGCTGCCCTCCCCTCACATCCGTCTGCCTCCTCTGGCTGACGCACAAGCCTGGTTTTTATTTTTTTATTTTTTAGTTTTTTTTTAGTTTTTTTTTTTATGAATGAGCCGCTGAGGAGGATGAGCGAAAGGAACCTCAGCCTATACCTGCTGCCGCTGCTGCTGATGTCACATCAAATATGTGGTCCAACACGATTTTGTTTTACGATAAAACTCGACCTCACAGGTTTTTTTTGCTCCCTCTGCAATACAGAGTCAGAACGAATCCGCACACGAACACACACACACACACACACACACACACACACACACACACACACACACACACACACACACACACACACACACACACACACACACACACACACGCAAACACACAAACACACACGTAAACCCATCCTGGCGAACAGTTATTCCGACTCCCCGCATCGCCATCACATCGACTTCTTAACCCAGCCGGACTACGTTGCCGTGGAAACGGCTCGTCACATACAGTAGCTCTCTCCTCCCCTGCGCACGCACCCACACGACACGCAGCAACACAAGCGATATCCCCGCAGCCGCCGCCCCTTCATCCGCGCACTATGAATAATCCATGTGGAGGCTGCTCGTCCGCAGAGGTGTCGGGAATGCCTGTCGGGAGGATTTAAGAAATTCTCGAAAGGCGCTCGCAGAGACACAAACACGTGGACGACGGGAGGTAGGGAACGCTTGCCTGGATGCGGGTGCAATCCGGGAATCCGACCCGCTCGCCTGGCAGGGAGACCACTTTGACTGCAGCTGTGGAACTTTTGTGAAGCGGCGGGGGGAAAGTCTTTTATTGGATTTTTTTTACAAAGATCACGTACACAGAGCTGCTTTCTGCTCCTCCCCCCACACCCCCCTCACCGATCAGTTCACCTAATTTTGAAAGTCTGTTTCCGACCAAAGGAGAGGATTTGTTTTCCAGGATTTCCAGAAAATTCCTGAAGCTAACGTGAAGAGCCAGCCGCGCTTCTTCCCCGACCTCGTCAGTCATTTTCCCATCCGCGGCCCTGAGAACATGTTCTGCTTCTGTTTTCAGACTCCTTCCCTCAAGCTCCAAGCCCTGGACTCGAGACCCTCGTCAGACTCATTAAACCCCCCGGCTCAGGACGACACGCCTGCACGGCGGCAGCCTTTTTCCTCCGAAGCTCATCGTTTGAACCAAACTCTGCCTCTGTCTGCGTCTCAGCATCAGCAAACAGTTGACTCATCACAAGAAAGTAAGACGGAACCAGTGAAGTGAAACTGATGCAGTGGAAGATTGCAAATGCATTGTGTTGGACTTTCAGGGACAAATCTACTGTCTCAGTGAGATTAATGTGAATTCCATAGAGAATAAAAACACGTTTTAAACACTTCATTGGCTAAAACTGTGCTTCCAGTTTTAACGGTTTTTCTAGAGTCATTTGTCAATCGGACAGGGATCAGAATGTACAATTTTCCCTGACCTGGTCTAATCTGGGATCAGGAAGTTAAATAGGGAAAAATCAGATTTTGTTTTTGGACTATGAGTGCATCAGAATGCATGTGCCTTTAATCCCTTTAAAAAAAAATCAAACAGAGGTCATCGACACATGAGAATAATTACGCAATGTTTTCATTTTATGTTGGATTTTAAGCTGCTACCTTTTTCCTACAGTGTTTGTTCCTCAGGTGTTTTAATGATTAGAAAAACAATCTGAATAACTCTAAATCAGACCTTAAAGAAAGTGGGTTTCATCCAGTCACGATGATTAATCCAGTCACATTAATATTCATCTTTACTGCAAAGATTAATGTGTTTTATTAAACCCAAGTTTAATAGACCTACTTGAAATGAGAGTGATGCCTTCCACATATTTGCTGAAGACAGAAGAAATTTGAATAGTGAATACAATTGAGTTTGTTTTTGGAAATTTGAATAGTGAATAGTGAATACAATTGAGTTTGCCGCTGTGTTTTATTTATTTCTTTGCTAATTGCTCTGTTCCCTTTTCCGGAACCAGTTCTTCAACCCACTAGACATTTTTAAAAATTGTTTCCTATTATAAGTCTCAGATGATGTGCTGTCTTTGCTCCCTCTCTTCTAGCACACCAGTCACCTCCGTCTCTGTCAAAGTCCGGCTCCTCTCTCTCCGCCGCCTCCAGTACGGAGGGACTTGTGAGAGAAGGCAGCTTGCCGAGCCCACCGCTGCCTTACTCCAGCCCGCTCTTATCTCGTTTTACCCCCGGCGATTGCCCCGTTCCCGCGCCGCGCTGCCCGAGCCTCAGCCACAGCCTGCGCTACAACCTCGACCCCGACACGGCTCCGTCGCCGCCCCGCTCGCAGCACATACGCATGTGAGACAAACGAGACAGCTCGGGCAGATTTCTCATTGTTTTTGGTGGCAGGGTTTTTTTTTTTTGTGTGTGTGTGTGTGACACAAACAGCATGGATTATTAACAGACTTTACCTCTCCAGGGCTCGCTGCAGCGTCCCTGCAGAGCAAGAAGACGGTTCTGTGTCCGTCTCGGCTCTCAACAGACACATTCACACGCTCAGGAAGAAGATCAGGCGATTTGAGGAGCATTTTGAACAAGAGAGGCACTACAAGGTAAGCATGGACTCAAACCAGCTGGACAGAATTAAGAATTATAAATGCAGATCAAAGGGAACAGTCCCCAACAATTCGACATGGTGCCAAATCTTTATGTACGAAGTTATTATTATTATTATTATTATTATTATTATTATTATTATTATTATTATTATTATTATTATTATTATTATTATTATTATTGTTCTTTATAGATTAAGTTGATTATGTTGATTTATACTAAGACTTTTTTGTCTTTGACTTGTCACATCAACCTTTCTTCTGTTCTATAAAAACTTTTAGTGTAGGACAGGCCAGTCCAAAAGTTACTGAATGTGAAATGAAGTGGCTTTATTTTTGTCCATATGCCAAAAAGCAGCAGAATGACCCTTTTTCCCCACGTATAAAACCCCAATATTATTTTTCATGATTTGTTTAAGCTAGACCCAATTGATGTCGAAGCAGTTCAATTCCATGTCTTGAACCTAAAATGTTTTAAAATGAGAAGGTTTATATATTTGAGTCTGGAAAAACAGTTGAATTTTGAAAATAAAATGTGTCGAAACCCTTTAAAGCGCACAAATGGCTCCCTCTGCTGGTAAACTGGAAAACTGTAGTTTGTTCTACAAAGTATCTTTTACAAAGCAAGTTAGCAAAAAAAAAACAAAAATGGCTGTGCTGTTAATGATCACTTTTTTTTTTTTATTTTGCTCTCAGCCAGCACATAATCACAAGACCTCTCATCCAGAAGTGGCCAAACTGATGAAGGAGCTCATCAGGAGCCGCAAGCAGCTGAAAGGTCAGTTATTAAACCATGAATGTGCTCACTTACACATGAGAGGAAAATATTGTTTTAACTTTAAAGCTGCTCTTTTGGGGGAGACGTGATTGTTATTTATTCAGAAAGTCGCCTGGAAGCGACATTGGTTACTTTACTGCTAATGCTAATGCCGATATTCTCAGCTAGAACTGTTTATATAACACCTGTATGAAGATATCAACCTATCTGAAAGTCTATAGAAAAATCACAAATTTTATGTAAAACTATCATTTCTAAAGTCCGAAGTGGCATTTTAAAAAATATTTTAGTTCAAATGCTTAAAATATACACATATTTTTACTTTTAAAATCTGACCTTTTTTCTTGTTTCTTCTTCAGAAATAAAGCTGAAACAGTCCGAAGAGTCGGGACTGAAGGGACTTGGAGGTTTCGGTCCCTCAGGTGAAACCTGCCGGACCAATGCAGAGCAGCGGGAGGCGGTGCCGACAGGAACCGAGCTTCAGCCGATCAACAATAACAGCAACGCCACGCAGAACTTGGAGGAAACGGTGAACTTTATCACCAACCGACTGAGGGAGAGGAGGAGTGAGCTGGGTTTGCCGGACAGCATCAAGGTCGGTGCTGTAGAAACCTTCTCATCACTGACATTTTATATTAAGCTTAGAGTTCAAGTCAAACAAGATGCTAAAGTAAATGCAAGCTTGTTATACTCTTTCCTCTTTATGCAGGACATGTCCCATTTCCAGTTGAGCATGGAGAAGACCTGCATGCAGAAGTGTTTGCTGTACTATGAGGGTCTGCATGGACGCCCGGTACGACTAAACTTTTTTTTTTTTTTTTCAAAACGTTTCTTCTTTGCTTTTTAATTTGTGTGGAATTTTAATTCATTTGTGACAAAACAATGCTCTTTGTGCAATTTCAGATCACCAGGCAGCAAAGGACTCTGATGAAACCGTTCTACGATCGGTACCGTCTCCTGAAGCAGCTGCTTTCTTCCGCCTCCACAGCAGCCATTACAACCATTGTGAGTTGCAGTTCAAGCAAAAATAATTTTTTATTTAAGGAACATCGCTCGGATCTTAAGTTCTCACTAAGATCCGACCATGACGGAAATTCTCTCCGACCATGACGCCACAAATCAATGCAGCTGCCAGCAGTAAGTGTCGCTGTGCCCTCTAGTGGTCATTATAAAAGCTACATAAACTCCCTGCTGTATGCACATAGCTAGATGTTGACAAATTGCTGACTAATGATGCAGCAGCTGCTGGTTTTAGCCAATTAAAGAACTGGCATCTTCTTTACAGTAAAGTAGTGGTTTTTTTTGTTTGTTTGTTTGTTTTTTCCAGGAGGAAGAGGAGGGCTCTGATGAAGAGCACTTTAAGCAGCAAAACTCCAGAGAGCAGCCACTTTGGTTAAAAACGCCTCGGTGCATGTCATCAGAGGAGCCCCAGTTTACATCGTCTGTGGAAACGTCTGAAACGCCCTTTGTGTCTCCGCTGGATGAGGGGAAGACTTTCCAGGCACAGATCATCACTATGGCAACACTACATGAAGCATCCAGGTACTGCTTCTCTGCATACTGGTGTGTGTGTGTGTGTGTGTGTGTGTGTGTGTGTGTGTGTGTGTGTGTGTGTGTGTGTGTGTGTGTGTGTGTACAACAAACCAGAGGCTTTCTTAAGATTTGCTTTAGATTAGTTGTCACATTTCCAGGTTAGGCGAAAATTTAATTAAAGTGCATATTTAACACTTTGGATGTGTAAAACCTTTAGAGCTACCTCTAAAGGTTTCATGGATGATTTATGCATCTTTTCAGCTTATTAAATGACAGAATACGCACGTTGATGCTTGTGCATAAAATGTCTTCCTTCATGCAGGCAAGAATTACTAGGCAACCTCCGGATGGTTCGATTAGAGAGGCGACAGCTTCACCAAACCCTCCGAGAGTTCGAAGACCATTTCTACGCACAGACCGGCAGGTAGCCGCAACACGCACACACACACACAAAAAAAAAAAAAACACACGTGTCCTCCAGATTTCTTGGCATTTTCGTTTTATTGAGTCTTTTAATAAACTTGGAACATTTGGTTGCTTTTTTTTTGTTGTTTTTTTTAAACAATGCCTTGTGAAAAACAAAAGACATCCACAAAAAGAAGAAAAACCATCGCAATGGTACAACAGTGTAATGCACACCCATGAAACGTTAACCCAGCACAGAGAGCTCAAGAAGGAGACAGATGGACGTTTTGTTCTGAACTGTACACGTCCTTTTGCACTGTACATGTTAGTCCTCCAAAGTAAAATACAGTTAGTTGTTGAATACAATACACACACTGTACAAAGCTATCTGAGTAAGGCAACATAGGGACCATCAACCAGTCGTGGAAGCTGCTGCAGTTTGTTTCGAAACTTCAAAACACAAAAGAAACAAAAGAAGAGAAAGAAAAAAGTTTTTGCCGTTTTTGCATCGTCTCACCTGCGTGTCTCGCTAACAGGGTCTGTCAGAAGGAGGACCGTGGACCAATGGCGGAGGAGTACTGCCAGTACAAGAACCTCAAGGCGAAGCTCCGCCTACTGGAGGCTCTGCTCAGTAAACAAGACTCAACCAAAGCAAGTTGAGTTACTCACAGTGGGACTTTTTTTTTTTTTATTTATTTTTTTTATTTATTTAGCTCAACACAACTCTCGTTTTTTTTTGTGTGTTTTTTTTTCTTTCTTTAAATTGCTTCGATGCCGATGGGTCTTGTTTCATTCCATGCTCGTAATGTAAATGCTCTTTACATGAAGAAAACTGAATGACTGAAAATCGCTGACACTCTGAATGAACTCCGGGTCTGGATCTGCTTTTCTTTTCTTTTCTTTTTTTTCATCCCCACCATTTAGGACACTTTTTCATAACCCTGTCGTAGCCATTTTAGCCTAGTTACCATGTCAACAATGAAGCAGCCTTAGTTACATTCAACTAATTTGTGAAGACTTCATGTATATTATGGCACTTTACTACTCACTTCCTTCCCTTATACCAAAAAAGATGTTCCTTCCCCCGTAGTTGATGTGGGAACTGTCTTATGGAGAAAATAAAAAATATTTAAATAAGCTTCAATATAAATCAGCAAGACAATCCAGCAGTGTTTGTGCATGTCGGGGGGTTTTTTGTCCTACATTGTGCTATGATATGCATTCATATTTTCATAGGTCATCTAAATTACGATCATCCAATTTAGATGTTGATCTTGAAACATATGCAGTGAACGTAGGCGTCATAGTGCAAGTTGAGTTTGAAATTTACTTTTTCCCCCTGCCTATATGAAGTCGCCCCATCCCCCACTCCCCCCGAAATGTCCATGTTGACAAGGATATGAGCTTTTGAGATTGTGCACTTCTGGTTTATATAGTTTTCTATGTATTTATATCCATCTATATATATATATATATATGAGTGTATCAATAAAAATAAATATTTTTTCACATTTATTCTGCAAAAAACACATTTCATGGTTCTACTTTCTTTTTCCAGTGATGATGAAATATGGTGGAGGTGCTGACAGCTTCAACACTCATGCTGCACAGAACTGCATCATGCTGTTTTTTTGTTGTCTTTTTTTTTTTTTTTTTTTTTTTTTTAGTTTAATAAATTGCTCACAGTTTGTCACCAAAAGACCTTGTGGATACACACGGAGAGATTGTTGCATTAGTACGGTTCAGATTCCACCGCGATTTAACATCTAGGTTTTAATTCCTTTGGTATAAAAAAAATGAAATGAAACTGATCAGTGTTGCAGCCCTAGAAAACTGTAGTACCAGTCCGTGCCACTAGTAGGAGGTAAGTAGAGATCTGAATTAATCAATTGAAATGATAAGATGTGGAACGCGAATTCAGTCTCAATTGCTAGTTAACAGTGCATCAGTAACACAGAGGCTAAGATTGTTAATTTAACATGGATCATTATATAATACTAATAAAAAAAAGCATAAAGTTTAAAAGAAGCAGACTTTTAGTACTGTTAAAGGGTTTGGTCAGTACACAAATATGAACTAAGTGATGATGGTGTTTTTACCTTTATTGGATGATAATTCAAGGGTGTTTATTTTTTTAATTTTCTTTGATCTTTGGGAATGACGGTTTTCGGGAGGGATGGGGAGCAATCAGCCTTATAAATCTGCTGCTTCATGCACGTGTTCGCCTGCTTCGTCGGTCCTTGTGGCCTTCCTTCGTTTGTGTGGATGATGCAAGTCAAAAAGAAAGAAAAAAAAAATCAAGTCCCTCCCTCCCCCTCCTGGACTTGGGGCTCCCTTTTTTTTTTTTTTTTGTCGTTCAGCGTCCCACGCTGATGTTGCAGGTCTTGCAGCTGGGGTCCTTCTTGGCGTTTACTGTGGACAGACTCATGAGCTGGTGCCCGCTGATCTCCGCCACCGTGCCCAGAGCCAGGTCCACGGGCTCCGTGTAGATCACCTCCAAGATGACGTCTTGGGCGTGGTGGAACACCAGGCCGCCGTCTTCGTCCTGCTTGCAGGTCAGGAAGCGGTTGTTGCCGATGTCGAGGGCGGGCAGCCTCTGCTTGCAGAAGTCGTCGCCCCTGGAGCCCCGCGGCGCCAGGACCAGGATGACGTAGTGGTAGGCCGTGTACATGCAGTAGAAGTCTCCGAAGTACAGGTTGGTGTCGGGGTTGAAGAGCGCGTCGGCCCGCACCTCGAAGCGATGGCGGCCGTAGGGGGAGTCCTGCGGCGGCTTGCCGGTGTTGAACTCTGTGTTGCAGCTGAAAAAGATTCCCTCCAGCTTGCCGCTGATGGGCGAGCCGTGACTGCCGCTGTTGTCTTTCACCGACGGCATCATCCGGTTGTCCTGCGCCTCCCTGGAGTTTTGAAAGAACAGATCTGGGTTTTATTTTCATGTCAGCTTTCCCTCGGAGCGATCTGCTAAGGAATCTGCAACGCGTTTTTTATTTCTTGCCATGACAACCACAGACTTTAATGTACTTAATTTGGATTTTGTGCGACGGACCAAGACAATGTGGCACGGACTTGTGCTCTCCTTGATCTTCATGATGCTGTTTGTTTAACATTTTTCTCCGTCAAAACTCTGAGAACACCCGGGTTTATGAGAGTTCCCTCTGTGGAACAATAATAGCAGTTTCCAGTCTATTTAGATCAGGGGTGTCAAACTCAATTTCACCGAGGGCCACTTCAGCATATTGGCCACCCTCAACGGGCCGCATTGACGGTACAAATCA
Organism: Poecilia reticulata; assembly: GCF_904066995.2. NCBI lineage: Eukaryota > Metazoa > Chordata > Actinopteri > Cyprinodontiformes > Poeciliidae > Poecilia > Poecilia reticulata. Next base: position 12,165,801 of record NC_088844.1, on the reverse strand, counting down.
GGAGTTCCCAGGTCCAGTCCTCCAGACTGCAACTTTTAGATGCATCCCTGCATCTAAAAGTTGGGATGCAGGGATCCCTGCATCTACACACCCCAGACTAAAGGTTGACTCCCTCATCAGCAGCAACTCAGTTCTGAAAAGGCTTATAGAGTAAAGGCTTAGAGAAAAGAGTAAAAGAGTAAAGGCTTTTATAGAATAAAGGCTTAGAGATCCAGGTGTGTTAGAGAAAGAATGCATCTAAAGTTGCAGATGGTAGCTCTGGAAAACTAGGCTTGGGCAGCCCTAGCATAAATGTATAAAAATACAATGTTAAAAATAAATTAAACAACACCTCATATTGTTAAATAACGCTTTGGAGCTTCTGGTTAGGAAGCGCATTCAAAACCTTTGGTTGAAATGACATGGCGGGCCACATGTGGCCCGTGGGCCTTGAGTTTGACACATGTGATTTAGAGGTAACAAATATCTGAGTCCTTCACAGAATAATTTACATGTGCACTGAAGCAGAATTTTGCAGTTTGATATAATTGACTAATTACTTCATCTGGATTTAGGAAAAGGAGGTTAAATACAAATGCATAGCTCACTTCAGTTCCCAGATTTTCTAGGTAATATTTTTTTTAAAAGAAGAAAGAGCAGTTCTGCACAGTTCTATTCATGTCATGTAAATTCCCAACAAACAATTTTGAATTTTGACAAGATGAAAAAGAAAAAGTTCAAGAGGCATTAATGTTTTTTTCAAGGCACTGTACAGCTTTATGTAATGCATTTGTTTCTTTCCAATTAAAAACAGGACAGCAAGGATTTAGCAGAGGGATCTTAAATGCTTATCATCTGTTACCAAGGAGACAACAGCACAGTCTCTTGTTTTACTTGTTTGAATAACCACTTAATAAATCGGTTTTCTTTAATCTTATATCATAGACATAAATTATTTAAAGACAGGCAAGAAAGTACTTTCATAAATTTATAGAAATCTAGATTTTTAAAAAAGTAAGCTATTGCCACCCCAATAAAAAAAATTATCTTTTGAAAATATGTACAGCTCCAGAAAAAAACAAAAGCGCACTAAAACTAAAATAAATCTGACCTCAAATTGTCAAAATATAAACCCCAGTCCTGTAGCTATATCTCCAGAAATCCTGTTTTCATTGTTGGAATAATACAATTATTCTACACGGCAGTACCGGTAATCCCCACATGATGGGGTAGTTCACCAAACACGCTCTCCACGAACTGGTTTAGCTGCAACTAAACCAAAGAGAAAAAAAAAAAAATAGAAAAAGGAATGACGTCAGGTTGTACAGCACCAGACAAAAGAGTGCTCAGAATCTGCAGCCTAAGTAAAGAAACCGTTGTATAACTGGGAGCAATTCCTCCAGGCGATCCGATGGAAGGAAAACAGGAGAAAGAGAAGAATGTCCATTTGAAGAGAAGAAAAAACAGAAAATCTGACAAAAACCCCGTCCGCCTACTCTGTGTAGCTGAGTGTTGTCAGCTCACTTTCAGTAAAAACATGAGGGAGTAAAAACAACCTTCCTGTATCTAAAACTGTGTGTGTGTGTGTGTATGAAGAGAAGTCTCCTGGAAGAGCTGGCTGTTTGCTACAGACGTTTTGATGTGGCATATTTGGATTGATGGCAGTAATTAGGATGCTCACAGCGGCTCCCTCCAGCTGATTCTCATTTCTTCCCTTAAAACAGCTGGAGAGAAAGGCTTTAAAGCAAGAGTTAGGAGGCCACCATGTTGTTTTGTAGAGCAAAAGGTTTCTGTAGCGATCGGTCTTCATCCCTGAATTGTCTTGGCAGCAGCGTGCAAATAAAATCTAAACGTGCCGAGAACGAAGCGTTAGAAAACCCGTCCTTGTTAACTCACGACTGCTTTAATAAATATCTCAGTGAAACAGATGCTCGCAGGAAGCAGAGAGCGTTACGCGTTCATTTAAAACGCGTAAAAGAGCAGTTCTCCTTCGTTCGGGGTAAGTTTGATCAAGTGTTTCATGACATTAATAACAAATCTACCCAGACTGAGTAAATAAGTGGTGATAAAAAATAAGTGGTGATGAAAGTAGTTATGGCTGTGCCCACCTGGCGTGATTGAAATACTCTTCATGCTGGTTCCTGTAGAAAACAGAGAACCGCAGCATCCGCCCGGCAATGACTTCGGCCTTCTCCAGCAGCTGGTTTAGATGAACCGTAGAGTAATCTAGAAACAGATTCATTATTTTATTGGTAAAACACACACACACACACACACACACACACACAAAACATTGAAAACAGATCATCAACTGTCAGAAACCTATATTGAAATATTCAGGTATTTAAATAAAAAAAAGCTAAATATCTTCCGCTCTACCAATTAAGAAATTTAAACTTAACATGAAGAATAATTAAATGATTCCCCTCCAAATATCCCCTTTGCGACGAAGCAACTGGAGCAAAAACATTTAATCAAGTCTCGTAATATAATTCTACTCCCACCAATCGCATGAGGGGCTTTTTCTTAATGAGTGCGAGTACAGGCCAAAAATAGCTAGTACTCCAATAAACGAGCGCTTAAAGACAAACGAAACAAGATGTGCAGTTTTGTTTTGTTTTCTTTTGTTATATCCAAGAGCTTTTCAGAGAACACCTTGACTTTTATTGCTGCCCGGATCCTTCCTGTGCACACAAAACATTTGTTTATTGATGTTGCCAGGAGTTTATCTGCCCAGCTAGAATGTAGAGGAGGAGCAGGAACACTACAATGCCCCTCAGTTCACTTTCCTCCTTTTAATCTCCTTCACAACCTAATCTAAGAGATGCACCAACCATCTATTTAGTGTCGTCCACTTATCAGAGATCAGGTCACCGGCTGACGGGGGCTGGGATTTAAAACCCAGACATCCCTCTTTGCTTGACAATTAATATTTACCCTCGAGCAAGTTGTGGTCTAGTCTCAGTAGGACACACTGAGGAAAACCTCCAAAAGGAGGTAATCAGATGGAAAAACCATCTCAACCTAGTCCTTTTGACACAGATCAGCAGCGGCTCTAGCCTGAGCGCTCTCTCCAGACGTTGGAGCGACTCTCTCCATATAAGTAGGCAGTAGGAATGGAGTGAGGAAGCCATGTGAATGTGTTGAGCCTTCTCAGCATTTGCTTCACTGGTAATATTTGTGGGTTTTTCAAGGGCAGTATTTGTGTTTGTTGGGGGGTATGGTTGCCGTGTCATGCAGTCAGAGCTACAGTCACCTAATAAAGTAGGAATAAATAATGGCTATTATCACTTTTTGTTTTTATCTCAACGGTGCCACAAAATATTGTGAGGAAACTTTAATATTGTCCACCCCTAAATGGGAACAAGCTTCACTTGGATCTGAAGACCCAGGGAAAGGCACACTCCCACTGGTGGCTCTTCAGAAACCCTCTTGCTGGTGCTAAAATACTGTTATCCCTCTCATACTTTGTTCTTTCTGTTATTTTTCATTAGCTTAACTAAAACAGAAATAAATTATGTTGTGTGACGGGTTGATAAAGAGCCAATTTCTTTCCCAAATCTTCTTGTGTGTCAACAATCCTGGTTCATTTCTTGAGTGCAGCCGATTTTTCATGGCTGGTTATGTTTTGATGCAAGCTATGAAATTAGGTTCAAGCACCTAATTGCTGAACAAAATTTATTCGGCTTTTCAAGAATGTTACCTTGCTGTACAGCAGTTTGCTTTTCCATCTGCAGTAACCCAATAAAAATGAAAATTGATTGAATTCAATGAGCTAATGATATACTGCTTGGCCTCGACGCGTCAGAGTTAAGGACAGGCAGGGGAATGGGCACCTAAGGGCCTAAGCTGTATGTCTGTTCTCTACCAGGAGGCCTCTGTGGATAAGCCCCCCTTCACCCCCTCAGCCTGCTATCTACTCTTTCCCCTCCCCCACTATAAGCCTCTTGGTTGTTATGTTATGTGACTTTAGCATTCCAAACATATAGCACAGCTCCCCTTCTTCCTTTAATCCCTCTATTTTCTCATCCTCCTCCACTCCTCTATTGATCTTCTCCTCAAATCATTGCAGACTTCCTTTAATATTCTCCCTCCCAAAATGCCATCGTCTTTATTTCTGTGTGTATTTCGTACAGTTTGCCCCCCTCGGAAGCCTGAAAAGGCAGCTCTGACGGAGGTCGATCGAGGACATGCGCGACGTGGACTGCGAGTTGTGGATTACGCACCGGCAGTGCAGAACTCGATGATCTCGCTCCACTCGGAGACGGTGTAGTCCCCGTCGGTCTGTTTGGACGCAGTCTGGACGGCCACAGTGTACTCTGTGCGGGGGCTCAGGAACCAGTGGCCCCGGACCGTCATGGGCAGGGGCACCGCCTTGGCCACGAGCTTGGTGGGAACGTCCTGGGTACAGAGAAGGGAGACAGGATGACAGGCAAGGAAAAAGGGCAAAAAAGGTCAACCTTGACATGTCCTAATTACTCAGAAGGAGACTGACCATGTACGTCTCTCTCTTTTTATTTTTTCCCAGCTACATTCAAAGATGTGCCGACTCACGTCTGACCAGATTATTTCTACACCCAAAATGCTCTGTCAAATTTCATCAACAAGCCCCCCAACCCCGCTCCCCTCCACCACCACCACCACACAGGTATCAGTTGGCCTTAGCAGCTCAGTGATTGGACCGACAGCTCCTGCCTAGCAACAGAGTCATCCCGCTACAACAAGGCGGAAAGAGGAGAGGTTCTCTGCAGCAACTCAATAAAATACAGAAAGAAGGAGGCTAATGAGACAAATGTTAAAGAATGACTAAAACAGACACAAAGCAGGATCTGTTTTAGTGTCGCAGAGTTAGACAATCAGAGCATCTGGCGTTAGGGTCCTGAAGTCAAAACCACCTTGAAAAGAATCTTTAAGCTCTCAAAGAGCGGTCAAGTTGAGGTAAACTCCACCTTTATTTAAAAGAGAAAAGTACTAAAGTAAAGTAATTTGTTGATGCAGCAAAAACATCTATACAATTTTTTTTACCCTGTTACTACAATTGATGCAAAACGTCAGTATTTCTCCATTCACCAACTCTTGCAAAAACGTGTAAGGTTGTAACGGGATGGATCCCACACACTTTTCCCATATTTATTCAGATATGGAATAAAAACCCTAAACATTTACACACTTTCTCAAACTGTGTGGAAAATCTGATTTAAATGTTTATTTCCCAATATTTTTAAAATGTCAGGAAATAAACATGTCTCCACAGCTTCATGTTCATGTTGCTCTGACTACTGGCTGTGCATGACTACGGAAAATTCATATTATTTAACATATAGAAACATGCATATTTGTGCTAAAGACTACTGCTCTTTTGTAAAATAAATAAATAAATAAGAATAACTACTGTCTAGTGATGTTTGTTATTACGTTTCATAGCCAATTCAAGGCAAAGGGAACCAAACTGCTGTTCTTGGTCCCAAAAGAACCAGAAAGATCCCAAAAGTCAGGTTTCTACACCTCCACTGATGTGTTACACGTCACTCATAATTGTTCAAAGCAAAACCTTTGATCCCAGAGAGCTGAATTTGAAATGTTAAAAAAATTATTTAAATATTTTTAAACATGCATAATTCCCACAAGATTCTCTCAACACATAAATCATATATGAAATGAAAATAATCTGAGCAGCACAAATCTGGCTATTGTTTGTTTTTACCATCAAAATGGTTATGTTAGATATAATGTGCATCCATCTTGAAACAGAAGAGACATGAAACTAATAAAAGTAGAGCTGTGCTGCAGAGAGTAGGACCTGCTCTTTTAAACTGATTGTCATGACTCATTATTTGATAGGAACATTTTTTTTACCAATAATAAAATATAAGAGCCATCTCAGAGGACGATTCACGTTCTTAATTCAATTATTTTGTGAAAATGTCCCAGTAAAGAGCCTATCGTTTATTTTCAAAAGGCCATAATAACAGCCTGCTTGGTGATTCATCTCCCACCTTTAAAAGATTGTTGTGTCTGACTGGCGCCTCTGTTACCTTGTGTTTGAACTTGTTTGAGTTTTTGTTCTCCTTCTTATTCAGGTCAATGAAGTAGTGTGTGATGCGTTCCTTGCTGCGCGCCTCCATATCCCAGCAGATCTTAAAGGAGTCGCAAGTGATGTTGCTGATTTTGATGTTCTGAGGAACAGGGAGTTCTTCCATGCTGCCATCCTGGGATTTGCTATCTGTGTAATTGAGAAAAAACAAAGAAGAAGAGAGAGAGAGAAAAAAAAAAAGACTGTCACCATGGAACGGCATAATAGAATAGCAAAATGGGATCAAATGACTAAAAATTCTTTGAATAATTACACTCGCTGCTTGAATATTTGCTTACAACGACCCAGAGAAGATCATAAATCGCCATTTTATGCACACAGTTCAAAACAAGAAAACCCTGACTCCACGCATTTATAGTCAGCCTGCACAGTGGAATGGCTAAAGCTTACCGATAAAAAATAAAAAACTGGAGTAGCTATTCAGCACACAGCATTTACAGTATAGCCATCAAAATGCACAGCGGGACAGAGCTGCGTACTGTATACGCTGCCATGGAAACACCGCTCTCTGCACGCTTGTGCACATATCTGCTTTACAGAGCCTCAGCAGCGTTACAAATCCGATACTCAACTCCCTCCTCTCCTAAGCGGCCTCATCGGTGTTATGAATCTTCTGCAGAAGCAAGTGCGTTCGAGCAGTAATCGGGGGTCACGTTATTGCCACAGTGTCACTAACCCATTTGGCCTCTACCAAAAACCCAATGTGTGCTGCAGCAAATCTCACATTTTCTCTGCTGCACGGCTGCCAACGGCTTTACAACTCAAAGTTCACCCAGAGGCTGATGGAAAAACAAAACCCAGCTGAATAAGAGCTTTGTCAAGTAAGACGGAGTACGAACTTTGAGACGCCCACTTGGCATGGCAACAATGCATTTGTTGTGTATTGCTCTGGGGTCTGCACACAACAGCGGGTAAAAATTCAAGAATGCCATGTTTGGGGGGGGGGGGGGGGGGGTAATGTTCAATATGACCGGGCCCTATAGAGGGTTAACAATAGCTGGAGTAGCGGAGCATGGAAAATCCATCTCCGCTCGTTCGCCGGGAGAGGCAGAGATAAAAGAGTGGGCTGGTAATTGGGTTTGTGCACTCTAACGCCTCACCTCCAAGTAATTGTCAAACAGTGCAGCTTTTGTGGATTGATTTTCTTAAAATTAGACGAGCAAAGGGTAGCTTTTACCACTCACTGTGTTGCATGAGCACAGAAAGCAGAAGAAAACCTGCAGTCACTGCCTTTTCCAAATTAAAGTCCTTACTTATTTTCCCTCTTCCTCCCAACAGAGTGTTTTCAAAAAATTATTTACCTTAAAACATGTCAACAGCATCCCAAAATGAACCATTGGACCTTGTAAAATTACCTTTGATCTATTTTTAACTGTTTTTTCATTTAACCTACCAACACAAAGTAGTGCATAATGAAATAAAAGGAAAACTATATACGGACTTCAAAGCTATTTTGCAAATTAAACTAATAAGTGTGGCATGGACTCAATGAAATCCGCTGCAGCTAATTAGCCTCATGTGGAAGTAGACGTTCCTTTGGAAACGCTTGCTGGCAAGTTACCAGAATGAATGTTTAAAGAAAACATCACCTGATATGTGTTGCCTTAATGTTTACTATAAAATTAAAATGAAAGCTAATAAAATACATAATACAAGACAAAACGTTGTGCCTAAAATTTCACATTAATTTGCATCTGTTTTGAAAGGCCTTGCATGAGTTTAATAAAGTGTGACAAGTACTTGTCCCAGCAGGCCACATCTGAACTGTGATCACAGGCTACACAGAATCATTTCAAGGGTTTACATCAAAATGTATTGAGAAGTTAGGATAGCCCAGTTAACATATATATATATATCTAAATCCATTTAAAGTTATTCACAAATACTACACTGACAAAGCTCCAGTGGCAACTGGTGAAAAGAAAAAATAAATCTTGGTTTGTAGATATGCCAATAGTTTTGAGCTCCTCTCTGTACTCCACATCAGAATGACCATCTGACCCAGCAAACATCATGATACCAACCAAACATTTGCGTTGTAACAACAGCAGAAACTCAAAAATGCAACAATTATTAACACTTAAAAAAACAAACAGAAATCTTAGCAACATCCTCGAGCAGCATTAGCATTATGCTAACCAGAGCAACATTGATAGTTAATCAGCAAAGACCAAATGATGGTGGTTGATTAAAAAAAAAAAAAAAAAAAAAAATGACACATGCTGAGGAACATAAGCTGTAGTTTACCCACAATCTGTAAACTGTCACTGTCAATGAAGGTGGAGAATTTGATCTAAACTTCCTTTCAACTACCATTGTTATCAAATTTATCCCCATATTGACCCAAAACTTTCCAGCATCGTCCAGACGGGGCAGAATTTCAGGGAGCCAAAGACATTAAATTCAGAGATGC